>NC_080041.1:87447716-87750179 GCF_012489685.1 Lotus japonicus | reverse complement strand
AGACAATATAGTTTGCCAAAGCTCGACTTGGTGCTGAGAGAGTTTCTCCGAACCGGGAAGATTAGGGTATGGATTCCTTAGCCACCGAGGGCCATAAGAGGGTTTGTGATACGGTGCAAAGCTCGAGCGGAAACGTTTCAGCTCGAAAAACATGGTGAAATACTTCTTAAAGTCAAACTCGAACGTGGAGGCATCATAAGGAGGGGTGAGAGCTTCAAGCCTGAAAGCATCGATCCTTGTGTTAGACACTACAGGAGGAGGGTTCTTGGCTGGAAGAGATGGTTCGAAAACCGCATTCATCCAAAGCTGAAGAAGCCAGAAAGGACCAGCTGCATTCAAAGACGCAACCTTAGGATCTCGAATGTCAGCTATCGCTTCATTGATCATTTGGTAGAGATTACCGAGCACGAGCCTGGCCATGGCGATAATTCGACCCTCGTGTAACAGATTGGCTAAAGGAAGGAGTTTAGCCGGAATCCTCAAAGATTTGGTGCAGAACACATAAGCAGAAAGCCAATACAGTAGAAACGCGACATGCTCAGCATCGGAGACTTCACCATTCTCGACATAGTGATCTTTAATAAACTTACTGAAAGCAATGTTATCTGTCGGAATGGAAATAGAATTGGTGGGAGCAGCAGAAGAATGGTAATCATCACCCACCACCCAAAGGCCAGTAATTGCAGCAACATCGAGAAGAGTGGGAGAAAGCATCCCAAAGGGGACATGAAAGCTATTGGTGGACCGCTCCCAAAAGAAAAGAGAACTCAGAAGCATAGCAGGGTTGTAAGTAATCGACGACCTCGACAACTGAATGAGGTCGAAAATTCCTGTCACTTTCCAATGCCCAGACTTACTGGCCTCCATCCTGTCGAGCCATCTCAGATAGGCTCCTTCACCAGCAGATGGGTTAGGAGGCGCAGACCTGAAAGTCCTTTTGGGATCTTTCAGAAAAGGGAAGCGGTAAGAAGGTTGAAATGCAAGAATGAGCTCATCCCCACGAATGCTGGGGTGAAAATGCTCGTAGCCCTCAGGGAGACTGTTAGGCCTGCCCTTCTTTGCCTTCTTCAAAGGGCCCAAAATGGCACGTAAATTGCCATTCACAGAAATAGGAATAAATACCTGGGATTTCCAGATAGCCCGTTTCTCCACGTCATACGGCGGATCTGGAATGGGAGTGCGTTTGGCTTCATTCATCTCACATGCAACAGCCAAAGGGATGACGTTGTCAGAACCAGAACCAGAAGCCATAGAAATGTTCAGAGAATACACCGGGAAAGCAGAAACCAAACGATTGAAGGTGATCACAAGCAGAATCAGGCAAAAGCTTGAGTGTTTGAAACGCTTGAGGGTTTGAAAGCTTGAGTGCTTGAAAGAACGGTAAAGCTCGCAGAGGGCCAACAATGGCGTATTTATAGGCAAGCGAATAGTCGGACGTGAAGCTGCATTACAGGATGATGCATAAAAATTTTTGAAATCCAACGGTTATTTTATTATATAACCGCAAACCCCAATGAAAAGGCTAGAAAAGGGTCATGATTACTCTAAAGTAGAGACGGCACACAGCAGACGAAGTCAGACGTCAAGGCTTCTGATTGGAGCAAAAGTCAAACGATTGGATCTCTGATGGGATTTGAAATCAGAAAAAGAAAAGTTGCAAACAGCCGTCAAGCTCCGTCGAATTGCACGAGCAAAAAATGCTTGATCCCTCCAAGGTCTGGTAGTCGAGAATCAACATTTTTGGGGGGCATCTGTTGGCCCAATATTTTGGCCCAAGAAAGAAAAACGCATTCAGCCCAAAACACTCAAGGTAGTCGAATTCTGACTAAAGAAAGGAAAAGGAAAATGCACCAAGTTAATGGGGCAGCCAAATTCGACAACAACAATTATTACTAAACACAGGCACATGTAACACGTGTTACATTGACTAAGTCAAATTCTCCCCACGATGGTCGAAAACGTGGCCAGGAAACGGTTGAGGCAGTTGAGAAACACGACCCCCACCACTACGCATGAGACTTCCGGAACAAGCATCAGATCGTGGGGAATCAGACCCACTAACCCGTCCAACAAGGAAGAAAACCGTCAGGGACACGCGAGACATGGAGCTCTATAAATAGGAAAATCTGATTCAGAAAAGGGGTTCCCAACTCAAACTCTGAAAAATTCACCAGAAAGCTCTAATGTCCGCATCAATGAGACTCAAGGAGCAAGATGTGATGATGGAGGAGTACGTTGCAGAACCAGCATTTTAGCTTTCTTGCATTTTAGCATGTCAATTTCCAGTCCCTTTGTGTAGTTTGTTTGTCGAATTCTACGTTTCACGAATTTTCACGTTATTTTAATTTACTTGACTTCTTTGTACCTGACTCACGTTTAATGAAATCTAGTTTCACCTGAGTTGCTCGTTGTTGTCGAAAACACACTCATTCACACACAACACTTTGGCAAAGCGTTTTCTCAAAAGGACCCTGAAATCTAAACTTCCTTTAGTCGAACTAAGAGGATATTTGTTTACAAAAAATCAGTGTAAACAAGTGCACAACACGATTAACTGTTTTTTTTTATGGCTTATAAAAAAAAACAATTAACTGTTTTTTCTAGGAAAATGCTCTAAAGTACGAAATGAAAATTCGTATCACAAAGCTCAGAGTCTTAGTTGGTCAACCATTAAGGGGGCGTTTGTTTCATGGATTGGAAAAGGATTCCCGGGAATGTTTGGGCCGGAATCTACATTCCAGTGTTTGGTAGCAGATTTGAAAAAAATATTCCCGGGTATCTTTCATTCTTGGGTAAGTCATATGCCCATCCAGAAACATTTCTCATTCCCATGATGGAGAGGTGGGTAAGTTGAATCCTGAATAGAAGGGAATGAGATTTTTGGTGTGAAATCTCTGAATTGCCACTACCCACTACCAACTACCCACTACCCATGTCTTTTACCGCGAAGGGTATTTTAAGAATTTTACTATCTATTCCGAGGAATATACATTTTGAACCAAACATATATTATAATTATACCCAGAAATATTAAAAAAGATTCCCAGAAACTGATTTTGTGAACCAAATAAATTTTTTAAAGATGTCTGGGAATAACATTCCCATCATAACATTCCCGGGAACAAGATTCTCAGGTATCATTTTCCAATCCGTGAAACAAACACCTCCTAATTATTTTGCAATCCATCATTCTATAGTGTGTTATAACCACCAATGAGAAATTGAGTTTAATGGATATGCATTGTCAGTGTAAAACAGTTTTACACTGACAACCAATCACAACATGCCATATAAGTGAAATAATATCTTTCATCTTAAATTTTAATTAAAACAAGAATATATTTGCTGATGTGGCGGAATTCAATTGGGCGACTGTGTAAACAAAGTTTACACTGACAGTGTATACCCATTAAATTCATATTTTAAAAAAGATGAAATTGTCATGCAATACACTGGGTCGTGAGTTGTTGTGCATTGACCAATCGTGCCAAATAGAAATTTTGAAAAGTCATATATATTAGGCTTAATATATCAAAAGACCCCTAGAATTGTAAAGAAAACCAGTTCCAGGACCTATAAATTTTTTTTTATTAAATAGGGTCCCTAAGAATTTTTTTAATTCAATTAAGGACAAATGTTACCCGACTTCAATTTTAGCCTAGTAAGCAATTATACGTGACTTATTTATTTATTTTTTTGAAATTAAAAAATTTATTTTTTAATTTCAATTCATTTATTTAATCAGAAAAAAATTAAAAAACTTAATAAAATCCTAATCTAATAATCCCTTAACTAAACAATTACAGAATCTAATAATAAACTAATAATCTAATTATAACCAATCCCTAATTAAACCCTTTCATCCCCAAATTGAATCCGATTACAAATCTTGCCCATCTCCAAATTGAACCCAGACAAGAAACGAAGCTCTCCTTCCTCCTCCATCACCAAGAACAACAACCAAAAATAAAATTCCAGCAAGAAACCAAAAATACCCAGACAAGACTCAAGCTCTCCTTCCTTCTCCATCACCAAGAACAACAATCAATCTCACAAAACCCAACTCAAAGCATAAAAAACAAGAGCAAAAAAACCCAGAAACGATGAAGATGAGAAGATCGAGCAAACCCGGAGCTGAGGGACGATTCGCGGCATATTTTCGATTCACGGTTCTCTCTTGCGATATTTGCGGTACTAGAATATTTGCAGGGCAAATTGGGGGTTTACAGGCGAAGGATGAGGATGAAGGTTCGTCTGTAGCTCACCACGAGTGGGTCGTTCGCCGTCGTGGGTCGTTCGCCGCAGAAACCTTCTCTGCACTAAAGCTTGAAATTAAACCCAGAAACTCCAACCCAGTTTTGTTTTTGAATCAGTCTTGGTTTAGATGAGAATGGAAACCATGTTCTCTACCCTGGAAATGAACTAATTTCGATGAACAACAATCTGGTTTTTGTTTTGTGAATGGACAACAATGTGGTTTAGTTAAGTTTCAACTAATATCGAAATAAATCTTTCTGTTGTAAAAAAAAAAGGGGATTTTATTAAGTTTTTTAATTTTTTCTGATTTAATAATTGAGTTGGAATTAAAATTTAATTTTTTATAATTCTTAATTAAAACAATTGAAAAAGCCACGTGGAATTGATGACTATGATAAAATTGAAGGCTGTCACACTTTGGCCTTAATTGAATTAAAAAAAATTTCTTAGGGACCCAATTTGATGCAAAAAATTTACAGGTCCTGAAACTGATTCCCTTTACAATTCCAGGGGTCTTCTTATGTATTAAGCCTATATATTAAGGGTGTGTTTGGTTGCAATTCTCAAACGTGGATCAAAGCCTCAAACGTAAATTTTCATTGTTTTGAAGATATTTGAGAACTGATTTTGAGAAATCTACATGTTTGATCCGGATCTGGAAGAATTGACTTGGATAGCTTCTCCATCTTGCTAATCCGATTTTGTGTATTAGTACTATAATTCAGTTACGAAAATCAACTATAGATAAATGTATCCAAACATAAATCACGTTTTAAACTCACATTACCAGATCCAATTCTGATCAAATCCAATTCTATTAACGTTGATCCATACACAAAATAACTTGTGATGTCTCATAATTGCTTTTGATTTCATAAGGTCCACTAGCGTGGCTCAATCTCACTATACATGACTTTGGTTTCCTTGGCATTATTCTTGATAAGGCTATTGTTGGACGATATAAGCTTAGAATTGTCTACTTTTGTTGAAGATAAGGACCATTGTAGTTGCTATGAAATGAATTTGAGTCAGTCAACTGAATGCACCATGACTTGTGTGAAACAAATGATATGGTTCACCATGACTTGTGTGAAACAAATGATATGGTTCAGTCATGAAATGCGTGGAAAAATGGCTAATATTTTTCATTTATATAGGAAGAGATGAAATAAAGTATAGAATATTTTAATTTATACCTTCACAGTGAGAGTTAAACACACAAATCTTATAAATGGAAGTGGTCTATCCTTACCAACTGAATTAATATATATTTATGCTTTTCCTCACTTTTATATTTCGGGTGAAACACCTCGTGAAAATATATGAGTATATTGTTCATTTCAATTTTTTTTGTTACATCGGAAAGATAAAATATATTCTCCAGGGATCAGTCCCTGAACCTTCCCCTTCTCGACTCATATGTCCCACAACTCTTACTACTTGAGCTATCATTCGATAACATATTGTTCCTTTCATTTAATTGGTGATATTGTGTGTGTATTTTTTCTTTATTGAATTTGAAGGATATTGGTCCTCTATCTCAAATAGCATATCATTTTTTCTGTTTCAATTTAAGTTATATTATGATCATAAAAAGAAATTAAGTTATATCATGTCAATTAAAGATATGTAAACATGTCATTTATAAATTTAAAGACTTAAATATATTTCAGCTTTCTTGTTAGGAGAATTAAATTGAGTCCTATTTTTATACATAGGAAAACTGACGACAAAGAAAGCAATTAAGGAAAAGCAAAACGATTCCTCAATATGAGGATCTCTAAGTCTAGGGGCGGTGCCTCAAGCAAACACAAGGGCATAGACGAAGAAGCACCTTTCCTCGCCAACCAATTCGCCGACTCGTTGCACTCTCTGCCGATACCACTAAAATACAGACCACCTTCTACTCACCAATTCATGAATTAAATCGATTCCTTGTGCCTGCGTTCATCAATTTTAACTTGCCAGTCATCTACGTGGCGTGCCTACTCAGATGAGGAGTGGTCACGTGGACTTTTAGCATCACATTTAGTCCCCATGAAATTTTTTAATCACTTTTAGTCCTTCCTCGTCTTTGTCCTTTTCATCCTTCATCTTATTCCTCTTCCTCTTCTTCATCTTCTTCCATAAATCTCATGGATAACATTTAAAGAATTTTTTTTTCAAGAACTAAATTTGATTCCTTACAAAATCAATGACCTAAAACTTATTTAACCCTAATTTTACATGAAAGGCTGTTAGTTTTGTTTCCTAATGTTAACCAAGGTATTCCACGACCAATAGTGGTGAGACTAGCTAATCTCTCGTCCCACTCTCAGCGCACTAAGCGGTCTCTCGTCCCATTGTTAGCGCATGCACTAAGCGGTAAGAGACTGACTAATGAGTTTTTCTCTATTTACAGGAGTTGAAAATTAAATCCCAACCATTTACTTAATTGGCGAAATGTTAGACAATTACATCGACTTTGGTTATGAGTGATTATTAATTGACATAACACACTCTTATTTATTTGTGGGACAGGAAATGAAACAAGATTCGAGCAGGAGATAATGAATGGAATTGTAAATTTATGCATCCATTGGCCGGCGTGTTGGAAAAGTATGTCTAGCTTAATTGTGAACCAAATAATTCACATAACAATTAACAAGGCCCATATTGTTGGCTCCATTTTCCAATATTTGTTCACAGCTGGTTTTTGTTTGATACGCAGTTAACATCAGGTTAGGCTGGTCACTAAAAGAACGGTGATTTTACTTCGCTGAGGTCCCTACAAGTTTTTATGAGAACCACATATTCCATTAATTTTCCACACAACATTCAACATTGTTAGCTAAATGTTACTTTCAATGTCTATTTTGGTGCCATCATCAATTTCCAGTAGACTTGTTTTTGTTGTTGTTGCATACAGTAGACTTGTGTATTATATAGTCTTCAAGGAAAATTCGACGAATATAGACATGTATTGCTTTGGCGGCAATGTGGCAAGTTGCAAAAAGGATTTTGCTAGCGCCTAGCAGCATGAAGAATATAATGTTGTGAGTTTCTCTTTATAATATATATGAAAATGGATTAGTCGTCAATTAATATGAGAATTAGAATAGGTCAAGATAGATTCAATTTTATTTTATTTTTTGGTCCAAAAGAGAGATATTCAATTAAATTATACATTTGTTACACTTTAATGTACTGATAATCTAAAAGTGGTAGGACCGAGAGAAAAAACATTAAGACTATTTAACCAGACTGAGACACACTCCTAGGTAGGAGCATCATGGATATCACTGAGGAGAATCTCACCAAATGTGATTTTACACACTAGGGATTTTAAGGTTCGGGGTCGAGTTTTAGGGTTTCAAGCCAGTTTTAGGGTTTCAGATCGATTTTCAAGTCATATGTTGATTTAGGGTTTTGAGCCGATTTTTGGGGTTTCAGGCCTATTTAAATGTCCGGGGTTGATTTTAGGGTTTTTGACCGATTTTGAGGGTTTAGGTAGGACTGATTTTAAGGTTCAGGGTCAATTTTTTTGGTTTCAAGCCGGTTTTAGGGTTAATTTTAAGGTTCAGTGTCGATTTTAGGGTTCGTCATTATGCTTTGGTCAACTTTGTTTTGTCTATATTTTGGTCATCTTTGAAAATAATAGGTGCGGGCTTACCCTATCTAGCTCATGTCATTAGTGGGCCTGAATGGACTTGAGCTTAATGGCCCACACTTAATGGTGGGGCTTTGTGGGTTAGGGCCAAGATAGAGGGTGTAAGACCCAGGATTTTAGAATTTATTAAATAATTAATTAATTTCCAGCTCACGCATAGGACTCTGTGTAAGCGTGAGTGGAACTTGACTTGTGTTTGACGTTTTGACTAGTGTTATGAAGACGAAAGTTCACAGTAGGGTTAAGAATGACACTATAGTCATTTTGATTGATAGCACGAGTCATATTCGCACCCGACTAAGGTTGAGAGTGTCCGAAAAAGGCTACATCCGCTCTTAGAGCACTGTTTAAGAGAATTTTAGAATTGAAGGTAGAATAAGAACCTCTGAGTATTTTTACCATGACCAATATTTCGATACGAAACCCCGGACTGTACACTTGTTAGGTTTCGCTTACCGGAAGTCCGTCGAAGCTAGACTTTAACTTCTCGGGGACTTTAATTAAGACCCTGAATGAAGAGTTTTTCTATTCAGAGCTTCTAACGAAGTTTCCATCCGCGTAACCTCATTCCTTTCGACATTTCTGATCTTTTTCCTGAAGGAAGTTTCTTCATCCGACTTCGACTGCAAAAAGTAGTTTTTCGGCGTAAATCGACTCACACCGTCTTTGAGACGTTTTCCTCAATTAAATGAACCTTGATTTGAGTTTCGACATTCTGTTGCCGAATACTCAAATTTTATCAGCAGATGAAAGTACCAAAACGACCGGAACCGCGAAATCTCGATTTTTTCGAATTTTCCCCTCACCTATAAAAAGGGGAAAAAATGAGAAATTTCTCATTTTCTCCTAAGAGTGGCCGAAGCTTAGAGAGAGAGAGAGTGAAGCTGAGCTTTTTCAATTCTTGCCCGATCGTCCTGATTTCAGAAGCTACGCGTAGGTGCAGAGGTTCGTAGAGTTTATGAACTACTTCTACTCACGAAGGTAAGGGTAACTCAGTTTTAGCGCGTCTTTGAGTCTTGCATGCTTTTATCGCACTGCATGCGTTTGAGATGAAGGTGTTTAATTTGATTGACAATTGATTGAAATATTGGCATGTTTTGCAATGTTGTATGCTTGCTTATTTTGAATGTTTTCTGAGGCTTGTGCCAAATGTTTTCTGGAGGCTTCGGTCGAGTGAACTTATTGAGACGTGTGTCTATGTTTTGATGAGACGTATGCTTGTTGATATAATGAATAACATGTGATTATCCTGATTCGTTTATTGAATTTGAGATTGTTGTTTGAGTGACCCTGAGTTGGATGAGATGTTTTGGTTTGCTTGAAGTGGCGATGAGGTGGATTTGTCCCACGAGATTGTCCCGTCTTTCGAGGCGTTATAAAGTGGCAATGAGGTGGATTTTTCCCACGCGATTGTCCCGTCTTTGAGACGCTAAAGTGGCGATGAGGTGAGTCTGTCCCACATGATTGTCCCGTCTGTCGAGGCGTTATAAAGTGGCAATGAGGTGGTTTTGTCTCACGCGATTGACCCGTCTTTTGAGACGTTAAAGTGGCGATGAGGTGAGTTTGTCCCACGGGATTGTCCCGTCTTTTCGAGACGTTATAAAGTGGCGATGAGGTGGGTTTGTCCCGCGTGATTGTCCCGTCTTTTGAGACGCTAAAGTGGCGATGAGGTGGGTTTGTCCCACGTGATTGTCCCGTCTTGCGAGACGTTATTGTTTGATTGATATTGTTGAGGTTATTGATATCCGAGTTGATTATATTGTTGGTTCTATTGATATCTGATTTGATTTATATTGTGGGTTTTGTTGATATATGAATTGATTTGTATTGTTGGTTTTGTTGAAATTTGATATACATCTATACTGTTGAAGTTATCGTTATTTGAATTAATCTATGCTATTAAGTTATTGATTCACGAGTTAGTTTATGTTGTTAAGTTTTGTTAATATCTGTTTTAAAACCATATCGTTTAATTCTGTTAAATATATGATTTGATTTCATGATCGATAGGATGAGTTGTCATCTAATTTGAGTTTAGTTGCTAGTTTATTTACCATGCTAAGTAATCAAATTTGAATAGCATGCTTTTCTCTTTTATATGTGGTAGTTGTATGGAGTTAACCCTTTCTACTTGCTATTTGTTGTTTGGGCGCTTAACGCTATTAGGCGATGAAGAGCCTTCCGACGATGCCTAGCTATGGTCGAGATGGAGGAGGGACAGTAAGCGGCGGAGCAGAGATGGAAGAAGTTGTTCGTTTTTCTTTTAGTAGTTTATGCTTGAGTCTTCTTCATCCTCTGAAAACTCTTTTACTGGAACCCTGACTTAGCCATTGTTTAAGTGTGCATACTTATTTCGGAACCCTGCTTTATGTTATTGGAAGTCACTATTATTATATGTCGGGAACGGGTTGTTTAATTAAGGTTATGTTATGGTTTCGAGTATGTTTAGTTTGTCTCCGAAAAAAAATATCGTGTTTTCTTTAGGATTTCAAATTAGTCCTTAGACTTTGTTAGGTTACTAATGTGATTCCTCAGTTGAGAAATTGGGGCGTTACATTTGTGGTATCAAAGCTTTGGTTGAGAAAACCAGAGCTTTTGGGTAGATTGCTTGTTTAAGATGTTTGAACTCTGAGACCGATTGATGGGGTGTCAATAGGAGGAAGAGTGTGCTTGATTACTTCTTGTTTTGATATTGTTTAAAGGTTGTTCTTGAGTGAATAACCTTATGCTAGTTAGTGTTATATATACATTGGTATAAGTATATAGATATGTATATACATAGTTAGTTATTATAGAACATCGTGTTGTTCTGACCTGAGTGTTTGTTGTGGTCTTTGACTGTTCATGAAAACAGGAACATGAGGCTTCCACAACTGGACGAGACTCAAGGTTCAGACAACATGAATCCAATGGAACAAGCTATTGTTAATCTGACTGCCCTTATGGCACAACAAGTTACTAACACTGCTGCACGGGAGGAAGCTGAAGCTCAACGTGCTGCTACTGCGGTTTTGGTGGCTGCCCAAAACCAAGCTGAAGAGAACGCTCGCCGTGTGCAGCGTGAGGAACGTGAACTAGCTGTTGCTCAAACCTGAGGTCTAAATGATTTCAAGCGTCAGGATCCACCGAAGTTCTCTGGAGGCTTCGATCCGGAAGAAGCTGACCTTTGGCTCCAAGAGTTGGAGAAAATCTTCACCTTTCTACGTACGACTGCTGAGATGAAAGTGGATTATGCGACCTATCTGCTGACTGGTGAAGCTGAGTACTGGTGGCGTGGGGCTAGAGCTATGATGGAAGCCGACCATCAAGCTATCACTTGGGAGTGTTTCCGTGGAGCTTTCCTAGACAAGTACTTTCCTAATAGTGCTAGAGCCGCTAAGGAGGCACAGTTTATGAGACTTCGTCAAGGAGGTATGACCGTTGCTGAGTATGCTGCAAAGTTGGAGTCGTTGGCTAAACATTTCCGCTACTTTAGAGGACAAATAGATGAAGGCTATATGTGTGAGCGCTTCATTGACAGGCTGAGTTATGAGCTGCAGAGGGCGGTGCAACCTCTAGGACTGAATCGCACTACCTCCGTGGAACCTAGATCTAGGTCGCCGAACTCGCATCACCAGACAACCTTCACGCACGGCCAACGTCGCCACCGTCGAGGTATGATCGTGTCACTTCTCCCCCGTGGGAGCCGCCTCCCTTCCTTCATGCCTTCAATCTCTTCACTCCCTCTTTCTCTCGCATGTTTTCCTTTCCTTTTCCTTGGAGCTTCAAGTCATCGACGCAGACCCATCTACAAAAATTACATATCTTGTTCGCCGTCACCATTTCTACCACTTCTTGTTTCTAGATTCCAATGTTTGCCTTCAAATTTACAAAAGATCGAGTTTTTTTTATGTGTGTGAATATCAAAAATTTCACTTTATGGCTTACAAGTTCTTAAGAACAGATTCTCAGAGCGTTGTTGAATCGAAATTGTGAATCAGTGGCGTTCGGTTCTTCTTCTTCTTGTTCTCTTTTTCTGCGTTTTGTGTGGGAAAAGATAACAAGGTGGCTTATTTCTGGGCTGCAATGTGTTTTTGCTGCAACATCTCAAGTCCAGATCAAGAAAAATGGAGGGTGGCTGATTTTGGGGATGTCACGGTGTTTGGCCGTGGGTGGGACACTGGTTGCAAATCACGGTTGAGAGAGGTTGTGTTTTGGGAATTTTAGGATTAGGGTTGGAATGCCAATTTTACGTTTATACCATTTGATCATCAATTTAATCTCAACCATTCATCTAAAGAATATTCTAAGAATCT
The DNA here is from genome assembly GCF_012489685.1 of Lotus japonicus. Taxonomy (NCBI): domain Eukaryota; kingdom Viridiplantae; phylum Streptophyta; class Magnoliopsida; order Fabales; family Fabaceae; genus Lotus; species Lotus japonicus. The sequence continues at coordinate 87,737,978 of NC_080041.1, read as the reverse complement.
TGAATCCAAAGGTGTTTAGTCATTGGTGCACCGATGGACCAATTTTTAAAAGGTCCACCCTAGCATGCACCTCAATATAATTTAACATCTAGAAGTTTAATAAATATAACTAAGTCACATTATAACCATTAAATCACTTGCCTCATCTGGCAAATGACTTGTTCTATAACTTCGAGTATGACAGACAAGACAGGAAAAAACGAAACAATTAGAGCCATTTGTCTGATGGACAAGATGAGTTTTATGATATGATGTCATAGGTATGTGTTATGGTGGAGGTTTTTTATGGAGAGGTTTGATTTATGGAAGTGTTGGTTTTGAGGAAGAAGGATGAAGCAGGAAGAATATGAAGGGAAGAAATAGTGAGAATTATATTGTGGTTGGATTTTGATGTTTATACCGTTCCAGGGAGAAGACGATGGGGATAATGTGAATAAGAGAATGGTGGCTGATGAATGATGAATGAAGAATGGAGCTCTCATATTTCCTTTTCCATGACCATTGACCTTCACATCTTCAAATGCAAAAATGTTCATTTCCCTCTTGAATTGCTGCCACTCTTGTTTTAACCAAATGGTCTCCCGTCTTTCCCTTTTACTTTTCTTTATCCCAATCTCTGATCCTCTTCTCTGTATCTCTTAAACTTGCCAATTGATTCATGAAATATGCTTCCTGCTTAGGTGCAGTGAGAAAGACAAGAGGGACCCCTTTTTATTATTGTTGAAATTATGTCTCAGTAGCTGTTTGAATTTTAAATTTAAGTTGTTAGTTTGAAGTTGTTATTTAAATTTGAATAAGTCCTAATTCTGTTAGGATGATTAGTTAGACTATCTTTGAATTTGTTTAGAGTATCTTCTGTTAGTATTTCAAATTTTGCATATTTCTAGTCAGTTTGTTAGTTACTCTTTGCCTTTAAAAGAGCTAGTTTTGATTAATAAAAAATCTACCTTCCATCAGAAATATTTCTCTTCTCTTTCACGTTAAAAAAAACCAACAAAGTGGTATCAGAGCCATCTTCTTACGGACCTGTGAACATGGATGCTGAATCAAATTTCTCCAAAGTTGCACCTCCAGTCTTTGATGGAGAAAACTACGATCTATGGGCTGTCCAGATGGAGACTTACCTAGAGGCTTTGGATCTTTGGGAAGCTATAGAAGAGGATTATGAAGTCGTTCCGCTGCCTGCCAATCCTACCATGGCCCAGATCAAGAGTCACAAGGAGAAAAAAACCCGGAAAGCAAAGGCAAAATCATGCCTTTTTGCTGGTGTTTCATCAACCATCTTCACAAGGATCATGAGTCTCAAATCAGCGAAAGCAATTTGAGATTATTTGAAGGAGGAGTATGTTGGAGATGAAAGAATAAGAAGCATGCAAGTGCTCAATTTAATGAGAGAATTTGAGATGCAGAAGATGAAAGAGTCTGAGACAATCAAGGAATACTCAGAAAAATTGTTAGATATTGCTAACAAAGTAAGGCTGCTTGGAAGTGCGTTTGCTGATTCAAGAATTGTTGAAAAAATTATGGTAACAGTTCCTGAGAGGTATGAAGCGTCTATTGCCTCACTTGAGAATACGAAGGATCTTTCTAAAATCACTTTGGCAGAAGTCATGCATGCATTGCAAGCCCAAGAACAACGAAGGCTGATGAGAGAAGATCGTGTTGTCGAAGGTGCTTTTGCAGCAAAGCATCATGATAATGGATCCAAAAGAAATAATTCTTTTAAGAAGAACCAACCAACCAGTTGTGAGAATTTTCCAAACAACCAAAACAATGACAGAGGTAGAAAAAATTATCCACCTTGTCATCATTGCGGAAAGATGGGTCACCCACCGTTTAGATGTTGGAGAAGGCCAGATGCAAAATGCAGCAAGTGCAACGAGATGGGGCATGAAGCTGTAATTTGTAGAGACAAAATCCAGGAAAGTGCAAATGAAGCAAAAAATGCGCAAGAGGAGGAAGAAGACGTGCTATTTGTTGCTACTTGCTTCTCTAGTAATAATTCTTGTGAATCTTGGTTGATTGACAGTGGTTGTACTAATCACATGGCCAATGACAAAGAGTTGTTCAAGAGTTTGGACAACACCAAAGTCAAATGGGTCAGAATCGGGAATGGCGAAAAAATTCCAGTAAAAGGCAAGGGGACAGTAGCTATAGAAAGCTACACAGGTACAAAAATTCTCTCTGATGTTTTGTATGTACCTGAAATTACTAAAAACTTGCTTAGTATTGGACAGTTGCTTGAGAAAGACTTCAAAGTTATCTTTGAAGATAAAAGCTGCATAGTTAAAGATCCAGAAGGCCTTAAAATGTTCAAGGTAAAAATGAGGAGCAAGACTTTTTCATTTGATTCAATAAAGGAGGAGAAAACTGCGTTTCATGGTGATTTGGCCAACGAGCCTGTCACACTTCTTAGTGAAGGTGACGACGAAGAGAAAAAGAAAGGGAAAGCCAATTGCAACAACGACAACAGGGGTGTTACTGTTGAAGATGATGGTGGTGTTCTTGCAGCCACTGAGGTTTTGGGTCGCCAGTCAAAAGATAAAGAGCCTGAAGGTCATGTTCATGTGCCAGGACCTCAAGGAACAGATCAAAATCCAAAACTACCTAATGAGAGTCCTCCATGTCATCACATGTACCCTACACATTACTATGTTCATCCACTTCCTGCTTTATTTACAACAACAACAACTATAGTGTGGCGTATTTTGCACCTTCGCTACCATATTCTTATGCATACATGATGTGTCCATGGAATGGAAGCGAACCTGCCGGAGCACATATTCCAGTATGGTTGACTTTTTGAACTTTGAGAAGTTAGAAGTTTGCAGCTACTGATCCAAGGAGGAATGTTGAAATTATGTCTCAGTAGCTGTTTGAATTTTAAATTTAAGTTGTTAGTTTGAAGTTGTTATTTAAATTTGAATAAGTCCTAATTCTGTTAGGATGATTAGTTAGACTATCTTTGAATTTGTTTAGAGTATCTTCTGTTAGTATTTCAAATTTTGCAGATTTCTAGTCAGTTTGTTAGTTACTCTTTGCCTTTAAAAGAGCTAGTTCTGATTAATAAAAAATCTGCCTTCCATCAGAAATATTTCTCTTCTCTTTCACGTTAAAAAAAACCAACAATTATCTCTGGCAATTAACATTGGGACCTTGGGTACTTGTTGCACTCATTACTTTTTCTAGCTGAAATTTGTCTCATTCACATTAAGTCTTTTTGTTTGCATTATTTGACATGTTGCCTATGGCAAACACAAAGCCGGAAGTCCAAAGTCAAAAAAAAAGGACCAGTAGGAAAATAAGCAAAACAGAATCAGAAGGAGGAATGAGCAAGGGCTTTTTGGACCCAACCTGGGATTGTGTAGAAAGGAATTGGAAAATAAAGAAGGTAAAAGTCACATAGAAATAAGGTTAAGTTGTTACTCATAAATAGTAGTGTATCTGCGACCAAAAAAAAAAATAGTAGTGTATCTTTTTTTTTGTCAAAATAGTAATGTGTCTTGACACTTCCTTTTTCCCATCTACAAGTTCTGAAATCAGCATCAACACCATGCATGTGACCGGACCTGCAAGCTCTCCATTATTTAGATTTTCCTTTCTATTATTTTCACAAATTTTAAACTTTTTTTTGTTTTTTAGATAACAATAATAAATAATATTAAGAAAGGAGGGGGACAAAAATGAATGTTCACAATAGATACTTAGATTAGCTAAATTTTGTGTTCCGTTTGTAAAAAAGAATATATTAGAATTAGGGAGACCTAACTCAACCCAAAAGCTAGTTCAAGGGTTGATGTTTGTTCTACCCTTATAAGCACTTAGTTGGCCACATCTCTAGCCAACGTTGGACTTCTAACAAAATAGCAATTTTTTGATGCAAATTCATTTTTTTAACAATCATCCACTCATAATGTAATATATTATTTGGTAAATCAATCCACAATTACTTGGTTACTTGATTTTATTTAAATATTCGTGAACTAGGTAATGTTACTTGAATCAATTATTAATATTGATGAATCAATTCTCTAGCAATTACAACCCAAAGTAATGAAGAAATTACACAATCTATATCTATCTATCTATCTATCTATCTATCTATCTATCTATATAAAGGAGACTTATAGCATTAAATATAATAGTAGAAATGAAGACCACCATTCACCTCCTTAAAAAAAAATTAACTCATAACTTTTCATTTTTAATAGAAATTTCTGTGCTGATTCTTCTCTGTCTCTCTCGGTTGGCTTAATGTGCCTTGGCTTTGGTGATTTAAGTGGAGGGGGTTGGTGGATCTTTTGCTGCAGGGGATTTATTTTTCTCTGCTACGAGGCTTTCTAGCAGTAAATTTCTGGTGGAATTTATGATATTACCTCATTCATTTAAACCATGTTTTGGTTATGTCCTTTTGGTGGCTGAAGTTTTTGGATGTCTATTTTGCTCCGTAGGTGGGTCTCCTCTAGCATTTGTGGAAAGCTCTTGGAGGTTCAAATTTTCAGTATAGCTTTGGATTGGACTCGGAGAGCATCTCTTTACTGGCTCTGTATTATCAATGTCTTTGGTTCAGGCCGTCTCAACCAATATTAAGGCCTAAAGCGAACTTTAAGAATTGGGCCTTTATAAAATTAATTTTTTTTTATATAAATAATTTAAATAAAATTTATTTTCGGGCTTTTTGAAATGTAAAATCGTTTATTAAATTTTCATAATCGATTCTTTTAAAGTTTCTTTTCCAATAGATAATAAAGTCAACTCATTTAATCTTTGATGAGATATTGTTGATCTTATATATGATTTTATTAATTTTAATTTTGAAAAAGTACGTTCCGCATAAGTAAGCAATATATGCATATGGGAAAGAATCAATTCTTTTTTACATAATTAAGTATGTCAATTGGTGTATCATTTTCTACATGTATAATTTCTTTTAAGATATTTAGTTCTGTAAATAAATTCAGTCTATCAATATTTGAGTTTTCATTAGGTTATAATGAACGTTCAAGATTAAGACGAATTTAAAGAGATCAAATGAAATGTCACACTCCTCTTCTGCTTTTTATCAATTCAAAAGACCCAAAGATATCACAGTCAATCCAAAGGACTTTATAAGAACTTATATTTTAGTAGTTAATTATTATTTAATAATATTATTATTATGAATTTTTAGAAGTCAAAAAAATGGATTAAACGAGAGTGATAAAGAGAAAAAAATTAAGCTAGTAAATAGTAAATACTAAATAGTAATACTCAAAACAACCCAACACCAGAGACAGCCACTCAATTTAAAAATTCTCTTGTCTTATATACAAACCACACTCTTCAGTCAAAGCTTGCTTGTGTTAAAGATTCAGGACGTCACCAAATGAGAAAAAGAATTGCCAATTCAGGAAGGAATTGAACCACAAGTAATGGAAATATGGAATCAAGGAAGAAATCAAGATCTCCACTTAACCAGTAAACCACCTCAACTTCTAGCAATAATTAAGCTGAGCAAAACCTTCCAAAAAGAATCGAACCACAAGAAATAGACCCAAAGAAAAAGCCCAACATTCATGAGTCGACCCCATCAATTAAAGAACACAGTGCTGATGCTGATGCTGATGCTTCCTGCTCCATCTCTCTCTCTTTAATGCTGATGCTTCCTGCTCTCACTGCATGCAACTTCCTCTGTTTTTCATCTGCTTTTTGAATGGTGAGTGCGAGTTTGCTTCCCAATTGTATGCCTGTGATGTGAGCCTAATATTCATATTTGAAGCCCAATACTACAGCTAGCTCTTATAAATAAACCCTTGTCCCTGTATCAACAACATCACCGTCACAGTCAATGGCATGTGCAGGGGGGAATTATATATCAAAAAAAGGAGAGAAGTAGCTATTGGGGATTAGTGGGAGATTGTTTAAATTCCACCGGTGGCAGGGCCTAATGCATGTCTTACTTGGAAAAAGAAAATAAGTAAGTCAATGCCAAAATGGAATCAATTGTCGCTCAGTAGTGGTGCTTGCTTTATTCTTGATTACAGTTTCAGTTTTTAGTTTAGGTACTCAGATTTTCTTTCATTTTTGTATGTGTCATGCTTATGTTTAACTTAACTCTGAATGATTTATTTAGGATGAGATCATGAGATATATTGACACTTCACCAGGGGTAAGGAGATGAGGATTACATTCATGCTTTCGTGCAATGATCAATTTTTTTGGGGTAATGGTTTTTTTTTGCTTTTTCTATATCCACATGTTTGCTTTTGATTGCTATTAATTTTCCTCTGATCTAATCTAACCCAATCTTCATATCTATTCAATTTCAATATTTATGAAATGGGAAGAATTTTCCTAACCTAACTTAACGCAAGAGAATAGGAAAGAAGTAAATAATATGTATTAAGTACATTAACTTTCCATTTTTTTCGATTGTACGAGGCTTTTGAGCCCTTGATGCAGAAGACATGATACGGAACGAAAGGGAGGACTAATCAAAGAATCACATTTTCATCTTGCATTTGCATAAATTAGGTTTTAGGAGAATGGTTTATAATTTTGATGCAGCACATTTTCAACCGTCATCATATTTTAGAGTACTTCAATTGCTTTTCTTTAGTAACTAAACACATACGGGGATTAAATTTGGAACTGGTTTACCTTTTATTGAGTAGAAAATAACTTTGATACTTTCTCCCTGTGAAACCATTTCAATAGTTTTTGCAAGGTCACAGTGCTAAAACAACTAATGTTTGGATGAATATTCATCCAAATATGAATATTTCATACTGTGCAAAGTTTCTTTAATATTATTTAATGGATTGTTTCAAATGCCTTGATGTATGTTTTGATATACGGTCTATACTTCATCTCTTTTTGTTCTGCTTCTCTATACATGTCCTTAAAATCCTTAAAATAGTATATCACCAAGAGATATATTAAAATTAGAAGTTTGAATTTAGACTCTATTTTATGTTAATTCGGAGAATTCTTGGATATAAGTCGATGGCTTGATGTTTTGATTCTTTTGAATATAACTGATGCTTTGGATGAGCAGTGAATACTCCATGTCAGTACTGTGCAATTGAAGGGCTGTCAAGGGATTGGCTTTTATGGTGTGTTTTAGGAAGAACTATGATTAAAATTGAGTTGTTGTCAAAGGACCAAGAAAAGGCAGCTACAGATTGTGTTTGGGATGAAGGACATTTGTTTGTACAAGTTCCTTCTCTGGGGCTGATGGGCTCAATAATGATTTGTATTGGCATATGATCATGTTGGGTGAAGGATACTTATGGAATGATACTCTGGTTTCACAACTCTTCTCACTGCTTCTTTGTGTTGGAAAAACAGAATGAAGGCTGCGCCGTGGCCTTGAAAGCAAAAATTCCGGCTGACCTCCGATATAATCCAGTGCCGGGTTTGCTCCCCAAGATTAACACAACCGCACGTCAGGTACTGTGCACTCAGAACCTAAACGTGCTGGAGTTTTTACAACAATGCTCAAAACCACTAAAAAAGAGGAAGAAATATTTTTTGTGTGTTCCTCAAATAGATTAGGAACTCTTCTTATATAGAAATCAAGAATTATCTTTATCCTTTTATCCGTTGCTTTACTATCAAATATTCATAAAGTGTAGTCAAGGAGGCCTTAAAAAAAAATTGAACACCAGAATGAAACTGATGCCAACGTACAATTCACCTTAAAGACCTTTCAATTTTGCCAACCGAGTAATAGCAAATAATTAAGAAAGGAAGAAACGGTGAAGTGTACTATTAAGGCTATAATTATTTTGATAGTATAACGGAAAACTTAATTGAGTGCCATTAATCCTAACAATCCCCCACTAATGGCAATCAATTATGAAAAAATGTCTGAGCAAAGAAAGTTAATTTTTGTGCTTAAGTGTTAATGTCCAAAGGATTGAATTAACACGTAGTGAAGTGAGGCAACAACGTTTGTCAAAAAAGTGAACTAATCTTGAACTAGTTTGACTTGGTTGGAACCCCCACTACACACACCATAACTTTAAGATGTAGAGACTCCGCGATTAAAACAAAGTCATTTTCTGAACCTTGGGATACATGTGAGTGTTTTAGAAAAATTTCTCAAATCTTTCATAGACAGCGGCTTTTACCATCTTCACTCACATATTTATTCACATAAATTTTAAATGCGTCTCACAAGCATTTAAATGCGTCTCACAAAGCACTTTGACAACTATGAATAAACTTTATTTATAATGATTTATAAGTGCGTCTCAAAAGCACTTTCTCATAGATACATCAAGTGCTTCTCAATAGCACCACCAAAATGGCTATGTATCTCTTCAACTTCATCAAGGGCGTCTCAAAAGCACTTTTCTATGGATACATAAATGCTTCTCAATAGCACTATCATATTTAATGACATTGTTTCTCAATAACAACATCAAGTGTTTCTCAAAAGCACTTAATCACAGTCATATAAGTGCTTCTCAATAGCACTTTCACCAAAACAAACCAAAAGCATTATTATTCATCTAAATGGTGTTTACAATAAACAGCCCCATACTCAAATAACCTTTTCCCACAAATTCCCCATTTTTTGTGATAACAACTTTGTCGGACTGTAACACAATTTTTAGTCCTGCTTTATTAAGTAAAGCCCCTGAAACCAAATTTCTACGCATGGATGGCACATAAAGCACATTAGTTAGAGCTAAAGTTTTTCTAGATGTTAATTTGAGTAGAATTTTTCCTTTACCGCACACTCCAGCAGTTGCCGAGTTACCCATGTAAACCATGTTACCATCAGTTGCTTCTTCAAATTCTTGGAACAACTCTTTGGTTACACAAATGTGTCTAGTTGCTCCTGTGTCTAGGACCCACTCAGTTATGTTGTTCACCAAATTGGCTTCTACCACCATTGCAATAATGACTTCTTCATCTTCAGCTAGGTTTGCTTGTGGTTTTGAAGATTGACCATCATATTTTTCCTTGGCATCTTTGCGAGCAGTGCATTGATAAGCTTTATGTCCATTCTTACCACAAACATAGCAAATCAATTTTTTTTTCTGTATTTTAGCATGTTGCATGCTACCATGCTTCTTATCTTGCCACTTATTTTGCATGAGATTTTTTCCTTGGCTAAACCTGTTTCTAGCAGAATCAACAGCAGATTCAACTATGTTAGCATTAGGAAAAATTTGAGGTTCATAAAGATACTTATCCTTAAGACGATTTGCCTCTTCGGTTCTCATGTGACTGATAAGCTCTTGAAGGGTGAGGTCCTTCTTCTTGTGTTTAAGGTGATTTCGAAAATCACTCCATGATGGAGGGAATTTTTCGATTAGAACATTGGCTTGAAGAATTTCGCACATCTCCATCCTTTCCTTTAGTACATCAGCGATCAAGTTTTCGTATTCGTGAACTTGTTCAGTGACTGGTTTGTCGTCCACCATTTGAAATTGTAGCCACTTACCAGTGACATACTTTTTGTTCCCAGCATCATCCGCTCCATATTTTTTCTCCAATTTCTCCCATCTTGCCTTGGCAGATTTGTCCAGGAAAAACAGATCGAATAAATTATTAGGCATATGAGCAAGAATATGACCACGTACCAGTTTATTGTATTTTTCATAGAGCTCCAGCTTCTTGGTAGCATTAGTCACTGCTTCGGGATCGACATCATCACCAATAGGAACTTGTGGAGGATCTTCAAACAACACATAATCGATCTCAAGTTGTTCGAAGAAAATGAGCAGCTTCTATGACCACCGTTTGAAATTAGTGCCATCCAAAGGTTCAAGACGAGAAAGATCAGGCAGCGCGTTCTTGTTGTTCAACAATGCCATTTGGAATTGGTGCAACTCTTGAATTAAAATTTTTTGCTTTCAAATTGTTGGAAAAACAGAATGAAGGTTGCGCCGTGGAAGAACCACTGCCTTGAAAGCAAAAATTCCGGCTGACCTTCGATGCAATCCAGTGCCGGGTTTGCTCCCCAAGGTTAACACAACCGCACGTCAGGTACTGTGCACTCAGAACCTAAATGTGCTGGAGTCTCTACAACAATGCTCAGAACCACTAAAAGAGAGGAAGAAATATTTTTTGTGTGTTCCTCAAATAGATTAGGAACTCTTCTTATATAGAAATCAAGAATTATCTTTATCCTTTTATCTGTTGCTTTACTATCAAACTAGATATTATACCCGTGCGTTGCACGGGTTTACTTACAATATTTTTTACCAATATATAAAAATGATTATAGTTTAACTAAACAAAAATTAAAATATTTTTTAATTATAAATATAAAAAATTTGTGTTAAGACATTTCAATAAATATTATTATAGTTCTTTTTGTATAAATAATTAATATTACTCAAATTTAATTATTAGCATAGAAATAATTTTAACAATTAAAAAATATATTTATTTAATAATATGAAAAATTATTAACTTAATTTAAAATATTTAAATTACGTAAAAAATGTTAATTAATAAGTATTTAGTGCCATGAAATAAGTTTTAATATCATTTTTTTAGACTTTTTACATGGAAAGTCATTTGCTGTGACATGTCATGACCAAGAAGAATAAATTGATTTTAACTTTTTGAATTACAATAAGTGATAACTTAAATACCATTTTGACAAAAAAATAGTCTAAAATGTTATCTTGTGAATAATTTTTTTCAACTTATTTGGTTTGCAAATGTTTTCTCACAGTCGATAGCCATGAGATTAATCCTTGAGACTCTCACAACAAACATTTCTTCCACTTTTGTCATTATTATTTTTCTCTATTATGCTTCCTCGAGTAATTTTTACTAATATATCATAGATAAAAAATGTGTTTAAATATTTTTTTCAATAATGCACATATATGTTATAGTTAAGAATAAATACCTTTTTACAACATTTTTCAATTTTAAAATATTTTATACATATTATTTATAATTAAATAAGTTTAATTTTTTAATATTTGTCAAATGTAAAACTGAAGATAATTTCAGTGATTTTTTTAAAGTCAATTTTAAGTTGATGAATGTTGTTATTTAATGTAAGTAGTTGAATATTTTTTTACAATACAAATTTTTTCATTTTTTAATATATTATTGCAAAGAAAATTTATTATTTCTTAATGTATTTTAATAAAAAGGTATGAGAGTTATATGGTTTAATGTAAAACTCAAGTCTCTTTTACATATAAATTGAAATTTTAAAATTTTAAAACTATTTTATCTAAATTATTTGTTAAAGTCTATTATTTTCTTATTGAATTTAATTTTAATATTTGTGAAATACAAAACTCAAGTAAATTTTAAGTTTATGAACATTGTTATTTAATGTAAGTAGTTAAATGGTTTTTGACAATATAAATTTTTTAAATTTAAATTTTATTATTGTTGAATATATTAATTACAAAGTTTTTTTTTTTTGCTTGGATGCTTTTAATACAATGCAACACTTGAGTTTTACTTATGTATTTAATGCTAAAACTCAAGTGTGTTTTACATATATATATATAGATATTCATAAAGTGTAGTCAAGGAGGCCTTAAAAAAAAATTGAACACCAGAATGAAACTGATGCCAACGTACAATTCACCTTAAAGACCTTTCAATTTTGCCAACCGAGTAATAGCAAATAATTAAGAAAGGAAGAAACGGTGAAGTGTACTATTAAGGCTATAATTATTTTGATAGTATAACGGAAAACTTAATTGAGTGCCATTAATCCTAACACTTTGCTTATATGGCTATCGCTCTGTTGAAGTTTTTTCTTTCCTATGTGATGTGGTATCTGGCTGCCATGCATGTTGCTTATCTGGTTGTCAAGTTGTTGAAGTCTTTTTATTTGCCATGTGTCGTCTCTTGAACTAAACTATTGAACTCTCTGGCTGATTCACCATAACAATTCAGGGTAGGATCTTATGGTCTTATAATTTGGTTGAAGGATTTGGATAACAACTGGTTTTTGCTATTAATTTATGCTTTGGTTGCTGTTACTTTTGTTGGGTATACCATTGTGGTTTCATGTAAAGGTGAGTGCTTGGGCGCTTAAGCCAGGTTACGTGATTTTACTTGTATTTTGACAAAAAAAAAATGTTTCTTTAATCTTAATATATGGAATGTTTCAGATGCCTTGATATTTGTTTTTAAACCAAACTTCATATCTTTTTAATCTACTTCTCTATGCATGGCCTTAAAGTAGTAAATCAGTTTATAAAAAATAAAATAAAAAAGCAAATCACCAAGAGATATGTCAAAATCAGAACTTTGTACAGTCTATTTCATGTTAATTTGGATTTCTTGAATCTAAGTTAATGGTTTGATTCAGTCTTCTTTGGCACCAATTTTATAATGCTAAAATACCTAATGCTTTGGATGGGCACTTACTATGGTACGGGAATATTTTTTTGGGTATCTTACCGGAATGACGTGGACCACTTACTATGTTGCACATGTAATTGTTATTTGGTGCTTCAATTATGACTCAAAACTAATGATAATTATTAATGTACCCCAAAGAAATTTAAAATATCATTTTTAGCCCTTCGTTTAGGTGAATTTTTTTACCTAGAACCTAATAGAACATTCTCGACAACCACCGATCGTCGCCGCTGGAGACTTGACGACTTGCGATTTGGGGCTTTTGACTTTTGGATGCCGACGCCGCTGAACTGGTAAACTTGGCAGCCACCATCATTGTTGATGGCGTCGTCGCCGATCGTATCCTTTAATTTTGTGATTTCATCATTGGCTATGATTCGCTCCAAATCTGGGATCGTTGAAACTTGTTCGCTAGATCTCTGAACTCTGAAATTGAAACCAAATCATCATCTTGTTCTGCCTCTACAAATCAATTCGGTGGTAGAATTGATTGAGCTTTTTGAGTCCAATGGACGATGAATTGGAGCTAACTATGAGTTGTTTGGTTTGATTTTATTTTTGGAGAAGTTACCCGATTAGATTTGATGGTGTTGGTTTGGTTTTTGGAAGAAAGAGTGTTATTGGGTTTGATTAGCTTGGTTTGATTTTTGGTGGATTTGGTGGTGGTTTGGTTCTTCAGATGCTTCTCATCCTGCTATTCTTTTTCAACATCTAATATTCTTCTACTACTAAATATTTAATCTTGCTTACCCTGATTATTAATTTGAGTATGCTGGTATAATCTAATCATATGTTGTTCTTTGATTTTGTTAAAGGTACCATCAACATAGAGAAACACGGCAGGGGTTGAGGGTTTGCGATGGCAGCAATTGAAGCAACATGTTTGTAACTGAGAATGAGACACACTGAAATCAAGAATTATCTCTGGTTGAAATTTTTGATTCACCGAGTTACCTATCCCAATCAGGGTTTAATTTGGAAATATATAAAAGTGAGAGTATAAATCATAATTATTTCAAAAGAAATTAAATCATTTATGACATGTACACATCAGCTTAATATGTATTAATTTGATTGGGCCAACTCATTCATGTAGCTACACTCAAATGAATTTATGGGCACCAGAGTAAGCACCCTTTGGATGAATATTTTATATCAATACTGTGCGAACTTCATATGAAGTCTCATTGCCGATTGCCCGATTACTATTTTCAAATGTAAAATAGATTTTATCATATTCAGTTAATAAGTCTTATTAATTATAAAAATGAAACTATATTCATATCTAAGTAAAATTTATTAGATAATAATATACTTATTTCAGCGTTAGAAATATTGTTAGATATGTTAGATACTACACTAAACTCAATTAAATACAGTGTTTACATACTTTAAATATTACTATATATCTAAATTTGTATATAAAATTTAATAATTTATAAAAATTAGTTTTAACATGCATTAGAATAAAAATATAGAAATATTTGATATGGTTAACTAGCTTTCACGACCCATTGGCTTTATTCCTAACCCAGCCCACTGTGAGAGAGGAATCACTTTCCTCCACAATATGAGCTAGAGATTGAGAGAAACTCTTAAAATAATTGTGTGTTTAATATGCCCTTCACCTGCGCTTCATGAGCCTGCCCATTCATTAAGAGAAAAAGCCCAAAATTTCTCCCTTAAATTAATCTCTTACCACACCACCAATCTCATTAACATTTGGAGATCCTCGAGTGGAGCCGTCTACATTATGTTTGAGCGGAGCCGCAGCGGCCGGGAAGCAAGAAAGGAAACAGTGCAGGTACTGGGATGAGGGGTGGTTCTGGCTCAAAGTTTACAGAGCGTCTTTCTATGAGTGGGAAAATGAACCAATATAATATATTGTCTTTCAATAATGGTGCATGCAGCAGGGCAAACTTGTGTGGTTTGTTTTGTCTGGCGGTGGGGTTGTCATCTTGCTATTTTGTGCTAGCTTTGTCCTGGCTCCTTGAGCTTCCTAATATTGGCGAATTGGAGCGTGTGTGTTTAGTTTGGGCATCGGTGGCTTTTTTTCTAGGCTTTATTTGGATTGCGGGAAAGAAAGGAATGGAACGAAATGGAGGGGATGAAGGAAAAAGATCTCTTGTTTAGATTATTTAAAAGTGAATGGAATAGATGAAGATACTCTTATTTTCTGAGGAATGAGATGGAACGAAAAATGTTGAAGCGTTAAAATTATAAATTTGTTGGTCGTTTGTTTCTATTAATACCCCTCTCTCCTTGCAGTTCTGTGTAAGGGTTAAAGCACCTTTTTATTTTATCTGTTTATTTGGGTTGAAAAAAAAAAATGAAAGATACTATTTGGTAAATCAATCCCCACTGCACGTACAATTACTTGACTACTTGATTTTATTTAAATATTCATGAATTAGGTAATGTTACTTGAATCAATTATAAAATAATATTAAATAACAATTCTCTCAATAAAGGGTAACTACACCCCCAAAGTAGTGAAGAAATAAACCATCCAAAATCTAAAACCCTTAATATTCTCAAAATAACACATAATGAGATTGTATTTTGCATATTACTTCTATGTCTTATTAATTCTTCACAACTCTCTTTCTATCTTCTTCTTCTTCTTTAATTTACCCTGACCCGGTTGTTCCATGTGGCTATACCTCTGCACCGTTGATATCATTGTTTCTTCGCGAGTCAATGATGATCGACCACATAAGGCCCGAAGAAAGGGAACATAAGGCACCAAGTGCAAGGTCACAGCCAGTAAGTCCACCTATAGGGCAATCATAGTTGCAATCATGATGTACTTTGTGCTGTGAAAGGTGAATAGAGATTGTTGCCCATAACAAATAAATTGCAGCCGAAACGATCGAAATCCTAAAATTTTGAGATAATGATGATCAGGATCAATATTTTATCTATATGAACCAAGAAAGGGAAAGGGAAAAACTTATAGATACTTGATTGAAATTTTAATCATGTATGAAAAGGAAAAGTGTAAGGAAAAACAATATACTTACAATAAAAGTATGATATTGCATGGAGTACACTCGTTCTTAACCAAATTCCGTGGTGGAACAGACCTTTCCTTGTAAGGGTATAATAGAGAAAGACATGCAATCACATTGGATGCAACAAAAAAAGCTAGAGAAAGATACCCATATACAGCAACTGCTGGAAACTTGCATATGATACCATCTTTGCTGGTCATTCGCGTTCCAAATTCCATCTACAAATTATTTAAAAAAAAAAAGCACAAAACATATTTAGAATTTTAGCTCTATCTATAAGTATACTTATTAATTGTTGCAAGAGCTACTAGCTAGTACCTCAAAAAGGCTGTTTACCGTCGTGCAATGAGCTACAAGTCCGAACATGAGATGAAAGACAAGAAAGCAAAAAATAAAACAATCAGAGCCGGGTTGATGATGATAGCCATAGTGGCAAAACTTAGGAAACTGACAAAATTACGACTGCGTCTTCGGTGGGTTACTTTAAAAGTGACTCACCGTGGTACACTTTAATTTTGATAGCCAATGACAATAATGCCCATGAATATTTTTCATCTTTCCAATTTTTTTTTTGATGAATCACAAGTTGGCCGGAATCCATGGAGGAAGTAATTTTTTTTACATTTACAGTAACAATTTCAGGTTTTCTTACATAACCACTAATTCTTCTTCTTCTTTTTCATGGCCTTTTTTCAATTGCAGCATAAACAGATTCAGATTCATTCATTCACAAACTCGAGTGGTGTATTTGCTGAGGCACCTAACCTAACTAACAGTCTAACACACAGATCTCACAGAATCAGCTTCATGGCTCAACCATTTTCGTTTCCGATTCCTATCCTATTCGCGCTTAGCATTTTCGTTTCTTTCTCGGTTCAACCTGCTGAATCAATTCGTTTCAGCTCCAGTTCTGTGAGTGTGGATCTTTTAGCTCTTTTCTTACATTTTCCTTTTTGTCGATTTGGGAGTGAGAGAGAGAGAGAGAGGTATCACGAAACCCAGCCACCATGTAGATCTGCATCACAGTGGGTTGCTGGGTCACCGGAAAATTTGATCGGAGGCGCTTGCTTGAGTCACCGTCGGAGATGACAACGTCCACCGGAGCTCTTGGTGGTGCTGCTAGTTTTGGAACTGGAAATAGAGAAAAGGATAAAATTATTTAAAAATATCTAAATCTAAGCCGTTGCTTTTTTTATTATTATATCTAAAGGTATATATTCAACTGCACCACCGTGTGACAGTTTTTAAGTGTGCCACCGAAGCCAACACCCAAAATTACGCAATGTTATGTAATGTATAATGTTTTCACCCTATTTGACAACATCCCAAGAGTCTATTTATAGATTCACAGGCTGAATCTTAAAAAAAGTATCAATATTTTAAAAGAGGAAATAATAGATATTTAGATTAGCTACTTTTTTAATGCAAATTTAAATTATTTAACAATCATCCACGCATAATGAAAGATATTATTTGGTAAATCAATTCACAATAACTTGATTACTTAAATTTATTTAAATATTTATGAATTAAATAAGTAATATTATATATTGAATCAGTTATTAAAAGATCATAATATTTAATTATGAAATTTTAGTGAATTGGATTTGGATCCTCTCATGTGTATATCACACATGATGACATGTCATGTGGGTGGATCATAACCCTTTAATACTTTTAATTAAATCTGACAGTGCATATTATTTTTCACATAATTTTTTCCCTTCCTGCTTTACCCTGCTGAAGATCCTAATAGTATCCAATCTCACCCTTCAAGTTCAAGACCACCATTTGACCCTGCTCCACCTTCTGCTGCATCAGTTGATTGCTACTCCAATCCCTTATGATTTTTACAACTATGAGAGTGAAGGGTAACGAATTTGTTCAACTTCTCATCAATTCGTAATTGTTTATGAAATGTTATCTATCTACTCCTTACAGATCATATGGTTCTTTTTGGGCTTTTTTGCTTGGGTGTCCTGGTTCAGAATCAAATCCCTTTGAATTTTGTCATTTAGTAATTTTTGTTGGGCAGCAAGCAAGATAGGGCGATGGTTGTTAAAGTTTTGCATTAAATCTCAGATAAGTACTTGATATAAAATAAATAAGTACTTGAGTGAAAGTGCTTGATCATCTTATTTATTTTAATGAATTGTATAGTATTTGAAGATTCATCTGAGTGTATAAGTACCTGCATCACTACAAACCAAGATTTAATGCATGACTAGTGAAAATTTTCCATGCAATGACAATTAAATCAGATCAGCATCCAGATGAGTAAAATCAAGTACACCATAAATTTTCATCTAACAGGAAATTCTATGATGTTTAAAAAATTGTATAACAAAGTAAAATAGGAACTGCAAATGATCTTTCCATCCATGTTATAAGCTTAGCATTCTTATCAAAGCCCATGACAAGAATACTCTTCAAATATGAATCAACTTCTTTGCCTTCCTATATAATTTTATCCATTTGCCTCTGGATTGTTGATCTTTTCACAACCAAATGTTATCTTCAAGGTGAAGCAGGAGATTATATGCTTTTGATTACCAAAGAATGATAATGAATTGGCAACACTTTAGAATACAGAAGAATTAGAGAAAAGGTGCATCAATTTATCCAAGGTTTCTGGGTAAAACTTCCTGGCAAATAAATAACATGGTTGTTTTGACCCATTCCACATGCAAGGGGTAATTATCACTGATCTCTGCAAGGAAAATGAAATTGAAAATTGCCAATAATAATTAATTCCTTGAGTATATAAAAAAAAAAGTAATATCAAAATATGAAGGACTTTGAATAATTTATACCTGTGCCTCGCTTGTAATATGTGGAACTTCATCTTTGGACTGCAATGAATGAAATTGCCATTATAACTAAAATTCTAAACAATAAATTGTCTTAGAACCTTGCAAAATAATAAGAAACTTTGGAGAAAATATAAAAAGAGTAAATTCTTAAGAAATGAATCTCAATACTTGAGTCAATTTGTTTCTTCATCTTATTTTCTATTAGTCTTTAAGTTAACAAAAGTTAATAAGGTGCATGGTGAAAAGTTTTTTGTACTAAACATCAAAAGAAGTTACGGTTACGGGTATGTTTGGATCTCCGTTGGCATCAATGCAAACAGATGTTTGCACACACTTTAAGATAAAGAATGGATATAATTTTTCTTATAAATTTAGATTAACAATACACTTAACAGAAGAAGAAAAAACTAGAATGAAGAAAATTTCCCTACTATGACTTGCTTGTCAGGAAGTTTTCTTCCATCTAGTTTTCATTATAGTTCATATAGATCCCTACCCTATAAGGAAAAACACAAAATAAAATATTTTATGTCACATAATTGCTGAAAAACAGTCTAACTGAAGGTAGAGAGTGAAGTTTATGTCACATACTCTTAAGGTTTTCAGGAGTTTATCACTAATCTCCTGAGCACTGAATGATCTAGGATGCCATTTTCCTTCAGACCAATCAACATATGTTACTGACCAACTTGAAATCCCTTCTGGGTCAATCATCTAAACATACACCAAAAAAGTTAGCAAAGAAAGAGACCAATTCATATCACTGTCACTTATAAGAGCTGAATTTGCGCAAACTGACATTAAAAAAGGTTGGCAAGTAATGCTCATCAGCATAGCAGTTGCGTCCTCCCTCCATATTAGGCTAGAGAAGTTTAAAACATGAACAACAAGATGTTTGTCAGTGAACCAAAAACAGAGCAAAGTGTGGAAAAATTAGCAGAAAATTGACTAAACCATCTTTACAAATTCAATCTTCCCAACACAAAATTAGCAGAAAATTGACTAAACAAAATGTAAGTGAAAAAAAACATAACAAAGCAGAGGAGAAGAGAGAAATTACAACCTGCAGTGTTGAATGTTGACAAACATTACACTAATATCTTACAAGTCTGTCTACATATACTGACAAACCAATATGAAAACCAAACAAGCTAAGTGCAATCTATATCAGTCAGGCTTGTCAAATTTAAACTTTACAAACATTAGCAAACTTCATCAAGTATATTGGCTTGTTACGGCTGGATAGAAATCTTCTGTCTCCGTTTGATGGCATATTCCATGTCCCACTGTCACACGTCATTTAATAATCACCAATGTAAGTTTATAACTGCTATATCCATGCCTTTTTTTAGTTAATTAGATTTTTACTCCATTACGACCTGTCTTTTTTTTTCTCTGATAAGTTAATTAGGTTTTTTTATTCTTTTTAGTGAATAATAATTTATTTTCTGAGAAGAAGGGCAAAGAATTTGAACACAATTAGTTGATTAATAGAGTGGTTCAGAAATCACCTACACCTCTTATTTCATTGACTAATGACTACAGATATCAACAGTAACATTCTTAAGATAGGTTATATGAAGAATAAAGGATCAAATAATCCATCCAACTAGAAAAAAGCACATCAAGTAAGTGATTGTAGATAATATAGTACCCTGCAATGATGCTTGAATTTTGTAAAATAGAGACTGTCTGCCATAACTACAATAGCATGTTGACGCTTCATTGAGAACCACTGCAGTATAAACATGATCCAAATCAACTGAATTCCACAAAAGTTTTCTAATGATATCCTAAATCACAATAACATGCTTGATAAAATAGCATTTTAAAAACTATACTTTCATAAATTTACATAAATTTTGAGAGAGACTATTCAATAATTTCAACATCCCAAAATTATAAAACACCTTTAAATATGTATATACTACATTACTACTAGCCAAAGTCCAAGATGTATCATATATCATATCATGTAGTCATCAAGAAACAATATGTGTATGTAGTAAATATTTTTCAATAATCTCAAAATAAATCCAACACTACACTCATCTAAAATAAAAATAAAAAAACCAAAGTAACATCCAAGGGCCATCAAACAAGGTAGACCTACCCAAAGATGCACGATTTGTATTTGCTGACAGTCTGCTAGTCAGCTGCCTGAGAATCTAGATGAGAAAATAAGAAGGCTAAGTCACAAGGATTTACCAAGAGCCTAACAGATGTGCTCACGAAATATTTTTCTTTCAAAACTAAGTGAAAAATCATTCTGAAGTACTAAATAAGATTAATTTGAATAGTCTCTGAAGATGTCTAAAACCATCAACTTTGCAAATCACCATTTTAAAAGAAATAAATTTTTTAAACTAAAGGAGTTGAAGAATAAGAGTACACTTAAGTTTCTAATGCTACCTGTGAACCCTTTCTGAAATCCTTCTTTTCTACTTCAGGCAACATATGCTCTATATACCTTCCATTTCCATGAGGTCCAGGATCCACATAGCTTTTTTTATAATGGTTGAGGTGAGGGGGATCAGGAAATTAGTCAGAATTTCGATCTAATAAATATGGGGCAATGAAATTTTAATGAAAGATTTTTTTAAAGATTTCATCAACAAAATAGCAAGAGTTTTTGTGTATAATGCCTTACCAATCAATGAAGCTGACATTTGTAAACAATAAGTAGTTGTACACGAATTCAAAGGGGCGCACAGGTATACAACTGAAACAAAATTTGAAGATGTGAGTAGATCAAATCCACAAAGCAAGCATGATCTTGCACCTAAAGAAAAACCAGATAATGGAATGACCTTTCAGACAGCAAGACAAAATGTTCATTATCAGGGTCTATAAGTGCATGTGCCAAAAGTCTCTTTTCTGCCTCAACCATAGAAAAACTCCCCCAACTCACCTGTACAAAATTTTCAGACCTTAAGAAAGATGGCATGCCTCAAAATGAATGGATTCTATGTAACAAGTAATCATACATTAGTGCTCTCAACATATAGAGATTCAATCATCATCTTATGAACAAAGGATAGTATTTACATATGTAACCATCATATTATGATGCACAACTTTGATGAAATTTTTATGAATTAAAGACATTATGCTTTTACATCATCTAATTATTTTCTTATTAATATTGATATTCAAATATCCAAAGCAAGTGAACAAGGCCCATACCGGTTCACTGTGAATTTCTCGACCAACAAAATATTGGCTGGCATGTACTGGTTTTTCCTTAGATGCATGTACATAAATTGAGAATCTGCCCTCATGCCCCTGCATTTTGTTATTATAAGTAAAGAATGCATAAATATGGCTCTTATCATCTTCTCAAAATAAACCATCTTCATAAGTACTGATTGTATAATTGCAATAACTCCAGATTAAATTTAAGTTGGAAAATATGACTAAACAAGAGTAGTACATTGCAATCACTTTCTTATAAACTGCAACCTGACCTGTAAATATTCATCACAAACGTGAAATCTGTTTATATTTTTATCAGATAAAACCGTGATACAATATATACGCTCATCCTTTTTTGTACTCTTCAAACCAGATGCAGCACAATACATGAGGAGAATAAACTCTACAAGCTTCAGGAATTGAGCATGAACAATAGTCTAAACTTGGTACCAACCCTCATAAAAAAGTCTGTTCCCATTTTTAGCAATTTAGCATTATAAAGCCTGTCAAATTCAGCTAGACTTTTCTTAAGTCATTATTTTATAACTATGTCACAGTGCAAACACTGACGACCTTCAAGACCTCTGTACCTTCCTATGTATCAATAAATATCTAATACGCATAAAATGAGAATTTCACACAGAATCTATAGCTAAAATAAGGAACCTCTGACTCCACATAAATTTAGACAGAACTGCAGTAGCCACCAACTCTTACTCCTTAATGGCAATCTGGAGACTCCTTTTCCAAATAATCATAAAATAAATAGTGATCTCCCGCATTTCCCCCAACTATTCTTTTGCAACAATTGTTCATTTCTTTTTAGTTCATATTCTCCTTTTTCCTTGGAAACCAAACAGATCTCCTCCAAAGCATGATTGAAAATATAATCAGATTCAATCCACCATTCATTTCAACTATGTGAGCAGTTTCAACAGTCAATCCATCCTCTTTTTTGTCTACAAGGCAAGCGTTTCTTGTACATATTGTCATATTCGTCACCAACTTTGATTCACAATCACATTCTCTTCAATCCTATTTCCACCCGCTTTCTTTTCATATCTCTCTTCTTTTCTCATCACATCACTCATTGTATCTCTCACTTATCCTATCTCTCTCAATGTGTGAAATTGGGGCGTGAATAAACTATTTTCCATTCATCACTATGAAAATAAATGTTATAGTATGAAATAGACATTTTCATTACTCATGTTCCACCTTTTGGTAGCTCAACTATGCATGTCTCATTCCTAAAGTAACAAGTATAACACTCCAACTGAAAGAGAACATGAAGCAACTCAAACATAGGCCTATCCTATCTGCATTAAGATAATGAAGAAGCCAGAAACCTAAGTAATCTAATAAATTTATAAACAAATCCAGGAAAAAACATAACAAAAAAAGAAAAGACAGCTTTCATGCTAGTGAAAGAAGACACAAACAAATTGAGAGCTTTGTTGAATTGGTAATGCCATACATACTTGGAAGAACACGTGCCAGAGCTTCTCGAAGGGAAGTGAACCCGGAGTCAAGAACATGAAGGCAACTTTGCGGTTCTTGGTTTTGACAGGAAGAAATTTGAGCAACTCGTTGGTAACAACCCGAGATTCAACCTCTTCGTCAGTTAGTTTCCGCGAAAAGTAGCCAGCGGGGTGCGGATCATATGTATGACAATCTCTAGAGGAAGAGAAGTAGCATGTTGCAGGGCTCGTTTGTGGATAAATGTAGGCAAAAGTCATGATAAGGCATACCACAGAAACGAATACAATGATCCAAGTTGGCCTCCTCTGTGATTTCTTTCTTGACCCTACCATTATCATAAGATCGATTTCTTCTTATCTAAGCACCTTTATCAGACATTTTTGTATGAACATTGTGATTCATAAAATGAAAAAACAAAATGCAGTGTGTGTGTGCGTGTGGAGATTCATTGGAGAGTGAAAACTGATAGGTTTCTCTGTCAGTATCAGGGTTGCTAACAGAATTGAAGAGAATTCAGCAAATTCAGGAGTTCTTGCCACCTCACTCAAACGCCCAAGGTATTCTCCTGATCTCTCTCACAGTGATGATGCAACTGTCATTAGTGAATTGATTATTTATATTTCTCGTTTATAAAATGGCCAAATAATAATATTCTAGGACCAGCATGATGGTATGAAATTAATACAATCATGAATCATGTCACATAAAATATATTCCTCTCACATGTAGTGAACAATTTCTTGATTCTTCTGCTATTTTTGTTTGAGTTTATTTTCTCCCGACTTATAAACATCCTAATCACAATGACACTCCATGTACACCTGATTTTTCTCTCTAGCCAGAATTGTTTTCGATTTTAGAGATCCGAAACGTAAGTTTCTACTCATATTTGATTTTAGCTTTAAATCAAGAGAACTTTAGCACAGAAAAAAAAAATCCCCACTCAAGAGTCCCATATGCAAAAAAAGTCTGGGGGAGATCTACAAGTAAAAAAATTGTGATCTATACTAGGCACTACTTTGTACATAAGAAAAATATTTTCAATTAGCTTATTTTAAAATTCTCCTCTGTTTTTAATATTTAAACAAATTTTCCATCATTATTAAACAGATTGAGAGAGTAGGAAACATTGACCAGTTGTTGAGTTAAACAAAAGCCCAAGATTGATTGAAAAAATTTAAGAGTATTAAGTTTGGATAAGTCATGATAATTTCTTGTGAGTAAATGAAGATTTAAGAAAGCTAGATGCTATTTTCCCTAAAACAAATCCATGTCAATTGATCATTAAAGTTATGTGAATTTAACAGTACTACAATACATGAAACAGAAGTAATTGGGTTAGCCAGGCCCCACTTTTGGAATATCATAATGCTCACTAAGATTGGCCAAATACTGATTGAAGTGCTGAATCCTATCTCGATGGGAGCTTCTTGCCATCTTTGCTAGCCTTTGAAGCTCAAGTTTCTCTGTCTGCTGCAGAAATCGCCTCTCAGCGGAAGTTAGATGATCATCATTTGATATATCATTTCCTTTGTCCTCATACTTATCAGCCTCATCTTCATGGTGATGCTGGTAAGAGTTGTAATCGTCCATCTTCTTCTTCTTCTTCTTCTACTTTTTGTTGTGCTTTGTGATCCCACCAGTGATAGTGGATTTGACATCCAATGGTTTTCCCTTGAGCTTCAATTTCCCAACCACAACGCCGTCGTACGCTGACATCTTCCTTCTTCTTCTTCTCGATCACCACACTCGCTGCTTCACAAGCAAATGCAATGCCAGGATGGAAATATTAATCTGCGAGCGATCACGCGAAGGTTGCCGAATTCTCTAGAAACAACTACAGCGCTCTGCCAAACAAAATTAATTTGTCAACTGTTCCTTTTTTCCCGGAATTGGGCTTGGATTAATAGGCCCAAATAGAACTTTCGGGCTTCTAAATAAAATAATAAAAAATTAGACAAGAAGGACCTAGCACAAAAGAAGATTCGGAGTGGACTGAAAAAACTTGAATTGTGACTATCTTCTCCGTTAATCATTATCCATGCATGTCTATGTCATTAGTGAGAACATCAACGACTTCCCTATAATCTGACGCACAAACAACCTCATGATATACCAAATCTCATATGTTTGGAGATCAAATTCCCAGCGAACAACTCACAACTCTCAAAGGAAATAATCTCCCTCACAAAATCTATCAGAAATACCTAAAATTCATCTACTATCTAAATCGCAAAGTGCTCCTCGTACTCTCATATTGTTCACGTCATGCAACCAACTTCCATCCATTGTGGGGCGCAACCAGCTTCCAAGTTTCAATCACCGTGAGATGCAACTTTGTTGGGTTCGTGAGAGCAACATACATGTTAGAAATAATAATAAACCCATTTACGTCATCCTTTTATCCAGAGGCGGATGTACCGCCTGGCCATCCTGGGCCTGTGCCCAGGCTCTGGCAAAAAAAAAAAAAAAAATTCTTTGGCCCAGATCATAATTTGGGCCCAAAAAAAAACAAAAAAAGGGCAAATGTAAAGGTAAGGGAAAAATTCAGGGACTACTTCATAAAAAAAATTCTGATACCCTAGTCTTTCACTTGCTCTTGCTCACGCACGGCTTCACCTCTTCCTTCAACGCTTCACGCACGGCTTCACCAGTTCACCTCTGTAACGTCTCTGTTCTCAATTGCTCCCTCCACCAAGCAGAAGCAGGTAAAATTTCTTAATCTGTGTCCTCTGACTCTGATTTGCTCCCATTTCACTTCTCAGCTTGTAAAAAATTGGGATTTTGCTGGTGTGTCAATGTGTCATGTGTGTGATTGTGGGCGAAAATCGAGCTACAATGGGCTCGATTGTAAAAAACCAGTTTACAAATAAAAAGCATGAATTGTAAATTGTATTCAAACAGGTGTACACAATACATGAGGCCGTGTGTGTGTGTAAATTGTGATGAACTGTACTCATGTACTGATGTTTCTAGACTATGGGCTCGTTTGGCACGCCGTATTAGGCATGATAGTATAAGCTTATACAATACATTATGAGTTTATCCATTGTTTGGTGATGACATTGTATTGTATAAGCTTATCCATCAAAGTCCCCTTATACGTTAAAATGACGTATTATTTAATCCATCATGTGAGTGATGGATAAGGCATGATAAGGTTGTGATGTATAAGTCACCATCACCACCACCCTCTATTGCTGTCAACTTACACCATCATTGGCACCACCACCGCCACCACCCGATCACCGTCGCCGCCACCACCACCACCGCCGCCGCCACCCTATCGCCACCACCACCACCATTGCCTCCACCACCGCCTTACCACCACCACCACCCTATCATCGCCACCACCACAACCACCATCGCTGCCACCACCACCTCCAACCTATCTCCACTATCACCACCACCGCCACCAACACCAACCTACCACCATTGCCACCACCACCACCAACCTACCACTACTTCCATCACCACCGCCACCACCGTTATAATCACCTCCATATTTGATTTTTATTATATACCATTATTCAATACTTCATTAAACATAAAATTGCATTAATTTAAACGATATGGTAAACTATACAGAGTATGTCCAAACGCTGGATAGTATAAAAAAGTTATCAGGGCTTATACTATCAGGCCTAATACTATCAGGTCTTATACTATCAGGCCTTATACTATACGTCGCACCAAACGGGCCCTATGGAAATTGTGCATAAATGTCTAATGTATTGAATGGTGAGATTTAAGAGACTATTAAATTGTGCTTTCTAGACTATGTAAATTGAAATGTGCATTGAAGGCTAATGAAAATTGTGCTTTTAATTACTCTTTATTGAGTGAGTGGGTAGAGAGAGGTGGTCCTCTTCCCTATTAAAAGCATGTGTGCATTATTGATCTCATTGTATTTGTTTATTAGTGTTGGCTTTTAGTGCATTTTTAATTTGATTCAAATTTTTAATTGTGCTTTCCTTTGTTGTTTATTTAGGAAGATGAGGAAGTTTTTGGTTGTTAAACCAAGGATTGAGAATGTGAATGTTGTGCAACCGGAAGTTGAATTAGAACCACCGCCTAATGTTGCCAATGAGTTTAATCCAAATGACATTGTGCGTGATAAGCTAAATCATTTAATTCTCTACTACAACCCTCCTTTGCTAAATGATCAGCTAAATCATTTAATTCTCTAAAGACATGTACAACCCCAACACAAGAAACCTCTCGAATGAGCACATCAATCACCCTTGGCTCAGGTAGAAGCTTTAGGGGTCTATTGGTCTTACACCTAACACATCCTACCGCAAGTGAGAAATCACTCTTAATAATAACAGAACTAAGGGATAATTGTTTACAAAATTTCAAAGTTGATAAAATAGCTCTACCCTTCACTTCGTATGTCCAGGCGCAGCCAATGTCTAAGGATGGAAACATTTTTAAGCCTTAACAAATTAATATTTTAAGCAAGTAGTTTATTGTTATCATTGGTAGATTAAAAAATTTATTTATGTTAGTTCAAAAAAAAATTATTTATCTTTATCATTAGTTACTTATATAAGTAGCAAAATAGTTTTAGGTGAGTAATACAAAGTGACTAGAAATTAAACTCGTGCGTTGCACGGGTTTGTTTTTAAGTCATGTGTCTATTATTTGTAAGAAAAATTTATGTAATATGAAAAATTATTGAATAGTAGATAATTAAGAAAATTCGAGATTTAGTATCAATTAAGGCTCCTCATCCCTCCCCCAGAATGTATTGTGTACCCGATAGCTCTTCACACGCACTCAGTCTGTGTTGACAACTGAGCTACCCCTCTTGGCTTAATTTTTTAGTATAGTAAAGCACATATTTTATATTTTATGTTTCTTTAATAAAAATTATTTTCAATTTATTTGGTGATTATATGTTTAAATAGTAATGCACTCTCAATATTAAGTAAAATGATGAAAATATATAACTAGAGCTGAATAATTTAGTCTGTGTTTGTGTAAAATCATCTATAAAGGAAAAAGACTTATAAAGCGGTATTTATCTCTTGCTTTCATGTTTTTGCCATGAAAGTAGTATTTTCAGTTGAAACTTTATGGGAAGTGTGCTAATGAAAGTTTAATGTCGAAACATATTCTTAGTAACACATATAAAAAATATATTATTTATTGCATAATGAGTATTTAATTAGTTAATATGCAGTTTGTAAGAGCATATATTTTTTAACTTATGATCTTATGATCTTTTCAAGAATTAAAGACAAAGTGTGACAAGTAGTTTGGCTAGAGGAACCAAGGAATCAGAAGAATTGTATAAGATCTGTTTGACTTGTTCTTTAGATTGTTCAAGATATCTAATGGCACAAGGCATGGCTTTCCGTGGCCATGATGAATCCTCATCTTCTCTAAATAAGGGGAATTTTAGAGAGATGGTAGATTGGGTAAAGTCAAAATATGCCCAAGTGATAGACGCTTATGATCGTGGTGGAAAAAATTGCACAATGACTTCCGGTAACATTCAAAAGAAGCTTGCAACATGTTGTGCACATGAAGTTACCACTAAGATTATGGTAGAGCTTGGTGATAGAAATTTTTCTGTGCCTATTGATCAGTCACGTGATATATCCGTCAAAGAGCAAATGGCGGTGATGTTGAGGTTAATAGTTGTATTTTCCAATTTCCATTACCTATTGTTCTCCATGTCGCCAACTAACCTTGTTGTATTTTTTAGGTTTGTGAACGACAAAGGGGAAATTGTGGAACGATTTCTTGCTCTACATCATGTCAAAGATACTACATCTGAGGCACTAAAGGATGCTCTTTATAGTATTCTTGATCGTTTCAAGTTATCTATTTCAAGGATACGAGGGCAAGGATATGATGGAGCTTCAAATATGAGAGGTGAATTTAATGATTTGCAAAGAAAGATTCTAAATGAAAACCCTTATGCTTTCTATGTTCATTGTTATGCTCACCGTTTGCAATTGGTGGTCGTGTCTGTTGCTAGTAGTTGCTCAGCTATTCATGATTTCTTTGAGTACATTTCCTTGATTGTGAACACAACAAGTTCATCTTGTAAGAGAAGGGATGAATTGAGGGAGTCACAACACCAAGATATTTTAGATCGTCTTGAGAAAGGTGACATATCTACCGGAAGGGGCTTGCACTAATCATCAAATCTCGCTAGACCCGGGGATACTAGATGGGGTTCACATCATATTACCTTGATTCGTTTGGATCAAATGTGGTCTTCTGTGTTAACGGTGCTTAATATAGTTGATGAAGATGGACGTGGACAATCTCAAGCAGCAGGTTTGATATTAAAAATGGAGAGCTTTGAATTTGTTTTCATTTTGAAGCTTATGTTAAAGTTGTTTGGTATCATAAATGAGCTTTCAAAAATCTTGCAACAAAAAGATCTTAATATTGTGCTTGCCATGAAATTAGTTCATGTTGTCAAAGCTCGGTTGAAGACATTGAGAGATAGTGGTTGGGATAATTTATTTGGTGATGTCCAAGAATTTTGTGGTGATGAATGTATTCCGGTGCCAAATATGGATGAAGAAATACCGGTTCGGGGTCGTTCAAGGAAACAAGGGAGGACTATCACTAATCTTCACCATTACCGTGCAGAGATTTTTTATGTTGCTATTGACAAAATATGTGTGGAGATGGATCACCGCTTTAGTGAAGGAACTAATAATGTGCTTGATTGCTTCTCATCTCTTGATCCCAAAGACTCTTTCTCCAAGTTTAATGCTGATAAGCTTGCTCATCTTGCTAATATTTATCATGCTGACTTTTCTAATGATGATCGTGGAACAATAAAGGAGCAACTTGCCACTTATGTACTTCAAGTGAAAAGTCATGCTTCCTTTTCTACTTGTGATAATGTTGCAAGTTTGGCTATGAAGATGGTTCAAACTGAGAAACATTTATTATTTCCATTGGTCTACAAACTTATTGAGTTGACTTTGATATTGCCGGTGTCGACAGCATCTGTTGAAAGAGCTTTTTCAGCAATGAAGATTATCAAGTCTAAATTGCGCAACAAGATCAACGATGAGTGGTTCAATGACTTGATGATATGTTACATCGAGCGGGAGATATTCAAGTCACTTAATGATGTTGATATTCTTTGAACATTTGCCGCAAAGAGGACTCGGAGAATGCATTTGCCCCGTGATTTTACTTAGCATACTATTGATATGTTTCATTTTTTCTTATCTTGTATTGACTTCTTGGATGTGTGGTTTATAACTATTTATATATTATATATTATATATTGTAGTATGTGGATTTGCGCTTTTAAAATGTGCCCAGGCTTCCCAAAATTTCTGGGTCCGCCACTGCTTTTATCAATAATCAATAACTAATTTATTTTAGGATAATTGATTACTTGACTATACACAATTAAAATAAACATTGAGTTTAAATACTCAATAAACAATTCAAATATTTTTTTGGTTAAATAAATCAAGTTTATATGTTGTTGCATACTTGCATGCATATATAGGAATAGGAATAGGAATGGATAACAATTAGCCACGTTGTAAACAACCGGGGACTGCCACGTGGCACTCTTTGAACTGCTCAACGTGTCTTTCTTTCCCAGCCTCTGCAAAACCCAATCAACGTCGAAAGCAAGCGCGCGTATGGCCATTCTCCGCTGCACATTGACACCAACACTTCCATTTCTTTCTCTGAAAACCACCGTCACCGCCGCACCCAACTCCACGTTAACATTCCTATTACAAACACGAACTCGCTTCCCCGCAGCCATGACCTCCAGTTCCGAACCCGTGACTCTTCACCAGGTGCCAGAGCAAGATGCCAACAATAACATCATCGACCAAACATTTCGAAAGTACACCTCCAACAACGCCAAGAGGAGTGGCAAAGGAACCGCCATTGTTTGGTTCAGGAACGATCTCAGAGTGTTGGATAATGAAACTCTTTATAAAGCATGGGTTTCCTCTGAAACTTTGTTACCTGTTTACTGTGTTGATCCTCGACTCTTCGCCACCACTTATCACTTCGGATTTCAGAAAACTGGGGGTATGTAACTGTATATTGTCACTTTGTTACATTCTTCTTCATCTTCATTGCTCCTTGGTGTTATGGATTTGAATTTGAATTTGATTAACCTTTGTGCATGCAGCATTGAGAGCCCAATTTCTCATCGAATGCTTGGCTGACTTGAGGGACAATTTGATGAAACGGGGAGTTAATTTGCTAATTCGACACGGAAAGCCTGAAGATGTTCTTCCTTCTCTTGCAAAAGCTTTTGGAGCTCATACAGTAAGTATTTGAATTTAAATCATGTTCATTAAGCTGGTTCTGATTCAGGGCTGTTGAGAACTTCACATTGACTAGAGATATGGAGTGGTAACCTCTTGAGCTAGCTTTTGGGTTAGAGTTAGGCCTAACTAATTCTAATATGATATTAGAGTTTATCCTAGATCTGTTTAGTGAACACCACTCGTATATGGGGCATCCGCATACGTACATTCCTTAAGCGTGAGGGGTGTGCTGAGAAATCTCACATTGATTAGAGATATGGCCAAGATATACCTTATATATGAGAAGACACTGCTCACCTCTTGAGCTAGCTTCTGGGGTAGAGTTAGGTCTCCCAAATTCTAATAGGGTGGATTTTCACATTTTTCTGGTGATTGAAGATACAGGTTAGGATTCATTAATGAATGTTAAGTTTTCAGGTCTATGCGCAGAAAGAAACTTGTAGTGAGGAGCTAAACGTTGAAAGTTCAGTGATCAAGGGACTTCAACAAGTGGTGATACCACCTGAGCAATCCGCGGGTCTTATAAATTCAAGCAATCACCCCAAGTTGCAATTTATTTGGGGCACCACCATGTACCACCTTGATGATCTCCCTTTTGATGCCGCTTGTTTGCCGGATGTTTATACTCAATTTCGTAAGGCATGGCATTTTCACTTGCTAGATGTATCTAACTAGTAATGGCTTTTTTTTCGATGCTGCTTATGCTTGCTACTGAATTTGCAGACTGTTGAAGCCAAATGTACCGTACGCTCATGCATTAAACTTCCAGCATCTCTTGGACCTCCTCCCCTAATTGAGGATTGGGGAAGTCTTCCTTCGCTGGAGCAGCTGGGACTTTGCTCACAGAATGTAGGCTTTTCATTGCTATTTTTAGACATCCTACGAGATTTCTGATCCCTTTACAAGATGAAGTCTTTTGAACTAAACAATGTAACCTTTTATTTTATTCCTCATACAGGTTAGCAAAGGGATGAAGTTTGTGGGGGGTGAAACTGCGGCATTAAGCAGAGTATATGAATACTTTTGGAAAAAGGTTTGAGGCTATCTCCAATTGACAATGTTGATCTAATTTATGTTATGTCACTGTTGCTACATTTGGCTATATTTGTAAATAACGAGTTATTTTAAGAGTGATCTTTTAATTTTTGGGTGAACTGAAGGCTCAGAAGTTATCCTTGATAATGATGAATCTTCCACTTGTGAATTGCATATATGTAGGATTGGTTATCTAATCTAACTCATTCTTAAGATTGTAATATGTAGGATTTGCTAAAGGTATATAAAGAGACCCGAAATGGGATGTTAGGGCCTGATTATTCTACTAAATTCTCCCCCTGGCTTGCCTCAGGAAGTTTGTCTCCTCGCTTCATTCATGAAGAGGTTAATGTTGACAATAATCTCTCTTTTGTGCATTACATGATATTAAGAAACTAGACTGATTTGACAAAGCTCAGTCTGTTCATTACAGGTGAAGAGATATGAGAATGAAAGACTAGCCAATAGTTCTACCTACTGGTAACACAGCTTTTTTCTTGTGCATTTCTATTTATATCATATTTCTTGACGGCCTTCTCTGATTACCGGTTTTTTTAGTAATCATAGAAAATGAGAGATTAAGATTTTTCTAATTATCAATTCTATGTATGTTTGTGAGAGAAAGTGAATACAAAGAAAGAATAAAAATGAAAGAAAAGCTATGTATACAGCACAGCAATTTTTCGATCTTCATTAAATTTCAGTAATATTAGACAGTTAATTAATGATAGGTTTGACATCTTCGCCCTTCTTTTTATTTTTCTTCTGATCAACCTATCTTTACTTTTACAGGGTTTTGTTTGAGTTGATATGGAGGGATTACTTTCGGTTTATATCGGTGAAATATGGAAATTCACTTTTCCATTTAGGTACGCATTAGTTGAAGTCCTTGATGCCTTTGGTGTTTTTGTTGAGTTATGGTTTAGAAACTCTGCTGATTTTTATATTGGGTGTTATCCATATTGTGAAGTGCCAGTGAGTTAATTTATTTTTGTAGAACCATTTTTGTTAACATCAATTTGCTAAGATTTCACACGTGTAGTCTGTTTTTTGTTTACAGGTGGCCCTAGGAAAGTTCAGAATAGATGGAGCCAAGACAGGAAATTGTTTGAATCCTGGAGAGATGGTTGTACAGGGTACAGTTTCTATAAGAAGTTTACAGTACTTTCTTGTTTGTTGTCTCACAACTCCAAACCTAGAATTTCCCCCTCTCAGGTTTAATATGTTTGGAGTTTGGAGGACTTTCTAATAATCTGATGTTTTTTTTATTTAATATGGGGTTCAAGAGTAAATGACAAGAATGTGCTTCCTTTTTTAAAGAAAGGAAAATGAAGGACAGAAAATTTGAATGATCAAATCACAACCAGATCATGTTTTTACTGTTTATTGTATAGTGATTAGATTTTGAAAGGGGAGGGCAAAACAAATATATGGGGAAAAAAGCCCTTGAATGCGAGCTGGCCCCCTTCTGCACAATATGGAGGATTTCTAATAACTAGTTGCATTTGTACTGTAACTTTTTGAAACTACTTGGAAACCTACTTACTTCCTCATTTCGTTGTTTTTTTATCTCAGTTTGAAGTTTAAAATTTCTTTATCCCTTCATTTCCCTGTCAAGACATAGGTTATTCATTCTTGTACTAAAAAGTTATAGCATCTACATTTGTATTTCCAAAGCAAGTTGTCCTTCAGACCGAAACTAATTTTTTTGGGCATAAATCCTCAGGTATCCTCTGATAGATGCCAACATGAAAGAACTATCAACTACAGGGTTTATGTCAAACCGAGGACGGCAGGTGAACCATAGTCCACTATTGTGTCTTTACATTGTAGTAATTGCTGGGAGTCGATACAATATGATTCATGAACCAAGTAGATGATATTTGATTTCAAATGGTTTTTGCGTTTATCTTTATAACTGAAGCACGAAACTTGATTACCTTTTTGACAGATTGTATGTTCCTTTCTAGTCCGTGACATGGGCATAGATTGGCGCATGGGAGCTGAATGGTTTGAGACATGTCTTCTGGATTATGATCCATGCTCTAATTATGGAAACTGGACTTATGGATCAGGTAATTATATTTTGGTAACTATGCTAATCCACTAGCATGACTCTGCAACAGTGAATGGAAGAGTAATCCTGCATATACCAAATTATAATCTGTGCCCTCTCGTTATTCTTCATGTTCAGGAGTTGGAAATGATCCAAGAGAAGACCGTTATTTCAGCATCCCAAAACAAGTAAGTGGCTATAAGGAGTTTCATTGTTTCACAACACATTAATTAGCTAGAGTGATCCTCACACTAACGAATGCTATAACTAGAAAAAGTGTGTAGAGTGTTCATGATTCCTGAAGGTTCGTGAATGATTTAATATTTATTATGACATATCTACTCAGTCCTCACACACCTATATTAAGAAAATACTTTGGTTGTTGCCTTGTTGGTGCTGTATCTTGTATGTGACTATGTGAGAAGCGCACTTTTCTTTGGAGTACACGCAATTCAACTTTTTATTCAGAAGATATAAACATAGATTAAAATTCTGAGCACTTGGTCATATAGAATTTATCATTGTCATAAGTTAACTGTCCTAGAAGTTTAGTAAAGGTTTATGGATGGTTTTATATATGACACACACAATCATAAGAATGTAGCTGTAAAGGTGCTTCTTTCATGAGTGTATGATATTCAAATATGAAAAGGCCTTCAATGTTCCTATATTTGATGTGGGATCACATAGTACATTTAAAAAGAAAGTCATACTGAAAAATGGTACTGAAACAGCAATTTTTTGAAGAGTAACCGTGAAATTTGGTTTTCATACGGTACTGCTATACCTTTTTTCAGGCACAAACATATGACCCTGAAGGTGAATATGTTGCATACTGGTTGCCACAGTTACGAACTATCCCAAAAGATAAAAGGAACTTTCCTGGAAATTTATACATTCGTCAAATTGTGCCTCTCAAATTTGGAACAGCTAGTCCTAGTAGACACCATAAGGAGGACAAGTCACATGGTGCAAGAAGATCCAATGATAGAGGAGGTGAAAGAAGATGGAACATGAGGTGAATTGAGAAGGAAAGGAGAAATATGACACTCTTGTCAATTGTCATTATGTGTTCCACTGCTTGTCTGCTTTATACCTTCCTCAATTGAAATCATTATCCTATAATAGCATAGGCTTTGCCTCTCGATTGTAAAAAATAGTTTGGCCTTTGTTGAAATTATGCTGAGAGTAGAGACGCTCATTAACCCTCATTTATTAGTTAAAATTCATCAGGATCATACAAATTTGAGAGTGAGATTCACTTAATTTAGTGGATTTTATATGGATTTTAACAAATAAATGAGATTGTTGAATAGTGAGTGTCAAATTGAGTGTTTGATGACATTTTTCATTATGCTAATTAACTTATGTATGTAAAACTTGAGTTCATTTATTTAAGTTGTGTTAAGCAAAGCTAAATCTCGTAAGGGCGAGACCACAATGATATAAAATGATTTTAAAAGTTAAACATGTAATGAATTTTTGAAGAATTTTGGGGAAGGGAAATGTGACTCTTTTTTTCTTCTTCGGAAAGACTAACAAACAAGAATGACTAAACCACGACAACAAAATTCCTTATGATGTGCAAACCCGAAGGTGGTGAAAGCGCCCCCAACTTAGGTACGATTCACTGTCTTTCTCCAATGCAGCTTCTGAATCTCATCGAACAAAGGATAAAATCTCATACTCTCATCTTTTCTAGAGGAGAGAAGCTCTGCACAATCCACCTCACAAATATCATCTTTGTGACTCCGAGACCACTCCATCAAAAGAGGTCATCCCTCTTAGCAGTACCTTACGCCAACAAGGGGTTGTCCCCCATCCCATGCGAAAAGAAACCAAACAACCATCAGCCCTCATCATTATGCACCAAGCCACCTCATCCCATGCAATTCTCATCCACATTAAGCTTCACAACCCATCGAAGGAGGATGCCATCTATCGCTTATCTCTAAATGAATGAAAGCTTTTCTTCCCGTAGTTTTTCCATTCATAATAATTAAATACAAGATTTTATTTAAGTAGAATGCTACTAGTTTCTTACAAGCGATGACATCCGTCAAACACAAGAAAAACTATGAGAACTAAGAGGAATAATGATGGTTTAAAATTTGAAGATACTATGTTTTTAGTTAAATGAAATTGATTGATTGATATTTGATAGGGACTGAAAATGAAATTAGATTTTATTCTCTACAGTAAAAAATGAAATTAGAGTTAGTTAAAAAAGAAACAACACATGTAAGAACGTGAAATTTTTAGAAGTTGAAGCCCACAACAACGTGATTGTAAAATTACCAATACCCACCTACCTGAAAAAAAGTGAAAGCCATAACGACCAGTGTGTACGGTGTGGGTTTCTATTCTCTTTTCTCTCTTTTCAATTCATCTCAAAGAAAGAAACCTTACCTCACCTCACAGACACGCATATAGTTTTTCCCAATTCTTGGGGATTCAAAATTCATCGAGTGGCATCATCATCGAACTTCATCGATCGATCGCCACCCTCGTCCTGCGTGTTCGTCAAATCTTCCCCCATTTTCAATCCCCAAATCACGAGATCTGAACGAAACCGCATCTCAATCATCCACCGGACGAGGTAATTTTCTCGATTTCGCATTTTCCTCGTTGATCCGTATCCAGTTTCTGATCTCTGATTATTGATGAATTCATTCAGTTTCTGAATTTTGATCTTGTTTGTTCAGGAAACTAGAGGGGATGGCTGATGATGATAAAGCAGTTGGGGAAGGTGGTGAGAAGAAAGAGACGAGTCCTACTGCTGCCGGTGCCGGTGGCGATGGAAAGAAGAAGCCCAAGGGATTCTTTTCCCGGATTTGGAATGGTATATTTAGGTTACATGGTGATGATTTTGAGAAGAGACTTCAACACATTTCTAAAGAGGAAGCTACTGTTATGTCTAGAATGAGCAAGAGATCGCGAACATGGAGACGAATGTGCCGCAATCTTATTATATTTTCTGTTATATTTGAGGTGTGCTTGCTATTTCTTTGATATATTAGTTCATGGTTAATTATACTTTTACACTTTGTCAATTATGTTATGCATGCTTTTGTGTTTCAGTTTATCATATTTTATCCTTGATCAAGATATTTTAGTGGTCTATGAAGATGCTTTCAGTTGTACTTTTTGTTGATGTGAATATTTAGAGGAACTAGAATTTTCAACTTCTGCATGTGTGATTTTTATTTATTTGTTTTGGGGTGGGGGAGCACGGGTTTACAGCTTAGGACCATAAGAGCTGCTCATTTGCAGTTTTGCTACAAATATAGAAACAAATAACCAATCAAAGTGGTTATTTTCCGCGAAGCAAATGGTATGGCTGATAACCTTGCTAAATCAGGTTGCAGTAGAAGGAACATTTTGTGGTGGTCATCGAGGTCTCTGTGATTTCGATCCTTTAGCTGCTCTGCTCGGTTTCCTTCCATCTGCTGTTGGGCTTGCCAAGTCTGCTTCTCTTTTAGTCTTCTTCAAGCTTTCTCTTGGTTTTAGTTCCTTTTCCCTTCTGCTGTAGCTTGCGCTGTTCTCTCTCTAGTTTGTTTTTCCTTTTAGCTTTTTTATGTTTTAGCAGCTCTTGTATTCCTTTTTGCAGAGGCTCTTCCTCTTGCTTTGTATTGCTTGTCCCTTATTCAATATATATTATCCTTTATCTCAAAAAAAATAAAATCAAAGTGGTTATTCGGTTCAATATGTTATTTCATTTTAGCTATTCATTTTGATTGAATTGTCAATTGAGTAGTTATTTGATATCTATCTGTAAATAAGTTGATGTCATGGTCTGTAACCCCCTTCTTTTGCCATTGTAATAAAAAAAATTGAATTTTGCTTAAAGTAGTTTCAACTTTCAGGTCATTGCTGTAAGTTATGCTATTATGACAACAAGATCAGTGGATATGAATTGGAAAATGAGGGCAATCCGGGTTTTGCCTATGTTTCTTTTGCCTGCACTATCATCTGCTGCGTATTCAGGATTTGTCAGCTTCACCAAAATTTGTAAGTGTCGTGAGCTTTGCAATTTACATGCATATATTGTAGAAGCTACTTGGCATTTTTCGTTTCTTTTTTATCAATCTATTCAAGGCTTCATATGTATATTGTGTGTTCTGTTGCGGTTGAGTTTATTTAATTCTAACTTCAATGGAAGTTGTCATTTATGTTGTAATTCTAAGATTTGATGTCATATAGTAGTCCTATGTATGAATGATACAGTTAACAGTTTACAGTCGGAAAGAGTTATGACTCCATATTCATTAGAATTTCTGCCATTTTTCTTGATTTTTCCTAACAAGTTAGGATGGAAAAGCTTCAAAAGTGGAGTTTTCCTGCCAATAATTGCTAATCAATTCCATGAGAAAATGCCTTCATAATTGTTAGAGTCAGTGGAAAAGTAATTCCTCTGTTGTCAATTTGATATCAATGGGGTAGTCTGCAAATGATGATTAAAATACTTGATCATATAATTTTTTGAAATTCATTAGTGTGCTAAAGTTTATTCAATCGGGTAAAAACAGCTCTAGTGAAGCACTGAAGCTATGTGCAGAGGAAATTGCTTCAAGGATCTTACCATTTGATATTTACAGTTAGTCAGAAATTTGTTACATCAATAATGGCTATGCTTCACTATTCTAGTGATTTTAACTTTGGATTCCAATTTAATGCTTCAGTATTTGGGGAGAATGTTAGGGATAGAATTAGAGATAGGGAAAGAAGAAGATAGAATCAGAGAAAGAATAGAGAAACAGGGGGAAGAAGGGTTCCATTACAGGATATCAATCACAACATAACTATTCTACAAGGCCTAAGCCTATTTATATAGGCACCCCTAATATATCGTAACATATCCCTCTGATACCAATGTTAGGGATAGAATTAGAGATAGGGAAAGAAGAAGATAGAATCAGAGAAAGAATAGAGAAACAGGGGGAAGAAGGGTTCCATTACAGGATATCAATCACAACATAACTATTCTACAAGGCCTAAGCCTATTTATATAGGCACCCCTAATATATCGTAACAGAGAAATCTAATAAAATTCCTATTTGTCAGATTTTTAATTATAATATGACTTTGTAGGTGATCGCAGGGACCAGAAAATTCTTGATAGGCTTCGAGCTGAAAGGCAAGCAAAAATTGATGAGCTCAAAGAAAAG
This sequence comes from Lotus japonicus, assembly GCF_012489685.1. Taxonomy (NCBI): domain Eukaryota; kingdom Viridiplantae; phylum Streptophyta; class Magnoliopsida; order Fabales; family Fabaceae; genus Lotus; species Lotus japonicus. The sequence continues at coordinate 87,698,579 of NC_080041.1, read as the reverse complement.
ACAAATTATTACTCTACACAACAGCTCATTCAGGTGATTATTTTGAAAACAAAAAAGAACTGTTTCAGAATCCCGTCAGAGCTTACCTCCTAATTCTCTATTACAATTTTAGTGCATAATATTCATAGGCCTTTGCTTTCCTTTTGGTAGAATCAATAATGTGAGCATATGAATGAAATCACTTGACGACTGGAATCAAAGTTCCTTTATTTCATTCTGAGCTTAACACATCTTTGTGATGAACAGTTTTTTGGTGGTATATTTTTTTAACTGCTTTAATATTATTGACTATTGAGTATTATGCTTATGTTCTACGCAGAGATATGACACTGACCCAGCTGCAAAGGCAGCTGCTGCAACTGTTTTGGCATATAAGTTGGGTGCAGATTCTGGTTTGAAAGTGCATATGGGAGATGAATCCAAACCCAATTCTGCAACGGGGAAGAGCAATGATGTTGAACTTGTGCAGTCTACTGGACTTCGAAATCGGAAACAAGTTCACTCTAGTCCAGGGACAACCACAACAAATTTTGATGAGCAACAATTAGTAGATTCTGGGGGGATTGATCAAACTCAGACCTCTGAGTACAATCAGCTTGTTGTTGTTGAACATCAACATCCTCAAAGCTCCACCGCGCAAGATGGAGGATGGATTGCACGGATTGCAGCGTTGCTTGTGGGTGAGGATCCAACTCAGTCTTATGCTCTCATATGCGGTAACTGCCATATGCATAATGGTAAGGGGGCTGGATTTGATTTTTAATGCCTTATATTCTGTTGCATTTACTAGTGTCTAGTGCTTTTTTGTTTTGTTTTGATTCATCAGTTGATAGATGGTTACAGTAACAGGAAGTATTTTTATCTACTTATTTACATTCAGGTCTAGCTCAGAAGGAGGATTTCCCATTTATCACTTACTATTGCCCGCACTGTCACGCGCTGAACAAACCAAAGAATTTGCATTTGGATGAGCGTATCTCTGGTCTTGCATCCCCAAACACGGTGTCTCCGAAAACAGACGATGGTGGGGCAGTTAAAAGTGCTAGCCCTTCTGCTGCTGAGAGCATCATCCCAAGCAATAGCCCTGTAAGTGCTGGCCCGGAAATTGAGGAAATATCAGAAAAAGAAAGTTTTGAGGAGAAAGCTAATTGAAAGGGTATCCTACTTTTCGTGTTTTGGCTGTTGGGTTGCCATGTTTCACCCCTTGTTCACGGCACTGAGCTGACTATATTATGGGGAAGAACTATGCAGTTGGTTTCCTTTGTTGGCATTGCAATCGAAAGAGTGCGGAAATAGTCTGATACATATTATGATTTGTCAGTACATAGATTACATGGATTGCTTGTGAGTTAATGCAATTTTGGTATGTTGATGTCTTTTTCTTGGTGTTATGTTGTTTGTGATCATGCATCTTTTTAGGTTTCTATTATGCTTTTCTATATTTCTTGGTTTCTTTTAGTGGGATATCTCATCCATTGTTCTTGTACCTCTTTCTTTTCTTAATCATTTTTCTTCATAGAAACAGTAAAGAAAAGAGATATTCTCGAATGGTACCAAAAAAGTGATGTTATGCTTGATTTAGTTTGCAAAAAATTATGGTACTTAATAAGATTGATAGTTGTGTTATAACCAGTAGAGATTTGTTCCTAAAATTTCTTGTGCTTCGGACATTTGGTCATATTTGACTAAATATGTGATATCCTTTTAGCATCATTGACCGCTGACCAACCCACCAATAGTGACAAGATTGTTTAATTTCGTTACAAATCCTAGGCATACACAATTAAAACCTAGAAACAAAGTCAAGCTTGGAATTAGTAGAGCTACAAGTCAAGCTTACCATTTCAAATGAGTTCCAATTGCGTTCACATTTAGAAGAGCTACAAGTCAAGCTCCCCAATGTCAAACTTCTTTAGGTTAGACAATCATCTCCATAAAATTCCCTCCATTCTGCAAGAGGTGGTCTTCCTAACAAGTTGTGCAACCTCTAGTCCAAAAAGGCTCTCTGTGCATGAATCTTATTGCTCTCTAATCTCTATGAGAGTGTCTACCATCCTTCCTATAAAATTGCATAGCCATTGTTTCACCTCAGAATCATCATGCCTCAAATTAGACTTCTAATGAAAATGAGGATTGAAGTAATATTCAATTGCATTACTTGTGAAATTGTTAAACCCATCTCATCAATAATATTCCATATAGGCTAGGTTTATAGCTACAATATGTCAAATACAAATTAATTAGAAAGTGTTTGAGTTTCAGGTAAGAGCAAATCTAGAATTAAGACAATAATTTACCTTTTCTTGATGTTCTTGAAGTTACCTTTTATCTCTTTCTTTTTTCCGGAATCTATTGCTCTATATACGAAACCCATGGCGGGTTTTGCATTTGAATCTACCAAACGAAGAACTCCTATTGTAGGACAAACATCCTTGAGACATGTGACTATGTTCTTCCAAAACTGATTGTCCAATAGTTTGCACTTTTTTTCATCTTCTGTTTCTCTGTTGCTTTTTTTTGTTGTTTGTTTTTTCCATATGTAACAAAAAAAAAATCTTACTTGTCTTCCACTCTTCAGAGCCAAACATGCTCATCAATGATTCTTTGAGATAATTGAGGCATGAGTTGCGGCAAAACAGGTCGCACCAAAGCCTAATCAAGTCTCTTCCATTTGTGAACTTCTTCAAGATTATAATGAATTATGTCTTCGAATATATGTAGTGGTGATCTTTCTTCTATTCTTTACAATGACTTGATGCACCTTCAGATCATTTTCAAAACCCTCCAATATCAAAGCAATGCAATGAGCAAAAATGTTCCTTTAGATCTGTTCACCAAGAAGTTACAAATAGAGCACTTCTTCCTATATATCCATTCATCAGACATGATTGTATGACCAGTTATTTTCCATATCTCCTTAAAGTCTTCAAGCATTGAACAACATATAAAATAAATCTTGTAATACTATGTCTTTTTGCTACAACTTCTATTCTACCCTCCCTTTTTGAATATTTAACTTCATTGGAGATGATGTCACACATCTTTGCAAAGTTAGGATTTTTTATGCAATACATAACTAATAAGTTAGTTTAAGGTTAAAATGTAAATGAAAGCTTATAAGCTAATAACTTGTAGCGGAAAGTTGAAAAACTAGTTGATTGTAAAAAAAAATGTTTGGTAAACCTAGTTATTGTACAAATTATATATTTAATTGAAATTATAAAATGAGATGAAAAGTATGTACTTAAATATATACATAATATTTACATTTTTTTGCTATATCAGAAAATTAATAGAATAAAGATATTAACTAACTAACAGCTAATGAGTTCCTTAAGAGAAGATGAATCAGTTCCACCAAAGGTGATTCTACCATACAAAACCCAGGGAGAAGGTACTGCGGTGGCGGCCATCTTGCTCGTATAATATATTTACATATCAATATCTGTATATGATATAAACTTTTTTTTGAAAGAGTATATAATATTAACTTTTTTTTTGGTAAATATGTAATATCACAATTAATTTTTAAAATGTAAAAGGATAAAGTGGTTTACAACCGAGTATGTTGAGCCGTTAGATAAATCTTGCGGCTGAAGTTTCAGCTGGATTCCACTTTACCTTAATCTACACTCTTACTAGAATAAATTCACTTTTCACAAATCGAATCGAATTCGCAATTCGCAATTCGCAACAATTTAGGGTTTCAGAAACTCAAGAGAAACACACACAGAGAGAAGCATCGAATCGATCAGAGAGAAGAAAAGCGTAACGCCACTCGCCACCGTCACCGATCATGCCGAAGAACAAGGGAAAGGGAGGAAAGAATCGTAAGAGAGGTAAGAACGAAGCCGACGACGAGAAGAGAGAGCTCGTTTTCAAGGAAGACGGCCAGGAGTACGCGCAGGTCCTCCGCATGCTCGGCAACGGCCGCTGTGAAGCCATGTGCATCGACGGCACCAAACGCCTCTGTCACATCCGCGGTAAGATGCACAAGAAGGTCTGGATCGCCGCCGGCGATATCATCCTCGTCGGCCTCCGTGATTATCAGGATGATAAGGCGGATGTGATTCTCAAGTACATGCCGGATGAGGCGAGGCTGCTTAAGGCGTACGGTGAGCTTCCGGAGAATACTCGGTTGAATGAGGGGATTGGTGGTGGTTTGGATGAGGAGGATGAAGCTACTGCTAATGATTACATTGAGTTTGAGGATGAGGATATTGATAAAATCTAAATCTTTTTTTAAATTATAATTGTTATTATATCATGATGAATTGTCATGTGTATTGTACTATTTCGAAGCGGTTTTATGTACTGCTGTTGCATATGGCTTATAATAGCTTGTGATTTTACTGGAATAATAATAGCTTGTTTTAACTTTGTTTGTGTTGGATTGATGCTTCATGCTGCTGTGTGTTATAAGTGTTTTTCATTCACTAGGTAGGGTTTGTTGAGACTATTGAGACTGCATGTGTTCATTGCTGGGGAAGTGGGTGTGCCTCTTTGATTTATAAGTGATATAGGAGTAATAGTGATATGTTAATATCGCATAAGCTTGTAACTGTGCCAGCTGGACACAGGTTGTTAGTGCTGTTAGTTTGTTAGTCTGGCTGTCAATTCAGTTAGTTAGTTAGTCTAGCTGTAAGTTCAGTTAGAATTCTGTTAGGATCTAACAGAGCTTGCTCAGTATTCTCATAATCGATATTGAATTTCGGTAGACAGGGTTCTAAGTTTTGTTTATGGTTGCTGAGGATCCATTTATGTGAAACTGGCTTGATGGGAGCTTGGCAGTGGAGGGGCCTGATCTGATGGTGTGTCGATGGAGTGAGTTTTGCAGTGTGGGTGGTTTGAGCTTAGAGTAGGGGGTGACGATGGTTTGAGGGGGGTGGTGTTGGATGACAAGTTCAGAAGTAAGCCTGATGGTAGGTAGGTAGTGGCGCAATGGCTATCTTGGAATGATGAATGGAGGGTTTCTGCTGGCCGAGGCCACCGTGTGTGGTTTCGGTGTTCACCACTGAGCTTCCTTCTATTATTTTGCTATGTTAATTTTTTATGTTCATTTCTGCTTTTGTTTAGGCTACATTCTGATTTTTGCTATGAGCCTCTTCTTCTGTTTGATTTCTCTAATGCAGGGACAAGGAAGATGGGAAGGGTGTTCGGTAGAGTTTATCACAATTCAGGAGGAAGGAGGGTAATAGCTACTGGAGGTGCTTCTAAGGAAGGTGTTGTTTATGGTCGATAGACTGTTCATTATTATGCATCAGGACATATTTTTACTTCTCTCCTTTAATCTAAAAAAGTTGATTGGCTTCCTTAGTTTGAATAACTTATTTCTGTTGCCTTCAAAGCTCACTTTATTGTATTCTGAAGTTTATCTTGGTGTCGTTCCTCTATGCTGATCTATTGGCTTTTAAGACCAAGTAGCTAGATGTTAAAGCATTCTTTAGTTTTGTTTATTTATGTTTGTGTGAACGTGATTAAAAACATGTTGCTACTGCAGTGTTCATAATGGTTATTCAAAGTGTTCGTTTTGAGATTTGTTAGGGTACAAATCTAATGGACTTACATGGAACTTATCTATTGCATTTGCGTAAAGCACTTTGTGAGTGGAATGGGAGAGTGATGTATGAGTAATTTGTGTTTTTCTAGGCATTGCTGTGTTTTCGTTTCCTTTAGTTATTCATTATCATTCTCAAACTAAATAGAGGTTTTTATCTTCAAAATCACACATTTCGTCCATTCTTATCCATGTCCATGCGAACTAAATATTTTGTTAACACTTGTAAGTAGATTGAAATTTTCAAGTATAAATGTATAATACACTCTTTTTGCCTTTTTGGATTTTGATATTGCTTATTGAAGTTATTTGAGTAGTATTAGGTCCCTCTGCAGTTATTACATTCTATTGTTTATATAGGACAGAAGGGAACAAAAGATCGTGATAGATAAGATAGCCTTAGATTGAGCTATCAACTATGTTTGATAATTATGTTATTCTCCTTCTTGGTCATAATGTCATATGCATTTATATATGCAATAGTTTTTATTTCTTTCGTTATGAATTGTAAGCCAAAGTTACCTTTGTTTTGTGGCCTAAGAACACTCCAAATAGTTTATCATAGTTTTTCTGAATGATTTGTCAAGTGCTGAGTCTGCATCCTTCAATTTGTGTTCATAATTGTGAGGGAAATTTAGTTCTTTCAATGGTTTTACTAGGAATGTATTGATTTTCATTGGATTTTACCACCGCTGTGGTATTTTGTTTTGCCTTTGTACTATTGGTGAAGGGTCGAGTCAACTTCAGGAGACAACAACAATGTTTCCCTTTTGGATATTGACCTTACTTCCCTACCCCGTTTGGTTCATGTGTTTGTGACTCTTGATCACTACTGCTAATTGTTCTGTAGTTATTTTATTTTTGGTAAAATCTAAAAAAGCTGAACACATTTTGTAGTGTATGGTTTATGCAACTTGATATTGGTATATGTAGTTGTGGAATGCCTTCTTTCATATCGGTCTCTTCTTAATTTGCTTGAAAAAAGGATTTACTCATGGTTGTTCAAGTGAATTACATTGCACGTATTTAATGAGTGTTTTTTTTTTCCCTCTCTCTGTATACATTCCTCTGGATCTTATATGACAACTTATTTTGGCCTTAGATGAGGGTTTTGATCTGAATGCTTATGGTCAACGTAGAAGCCGTTTTGAAGCTTCTACTAGGCATGGTTACAAACTGAATGGTTGGAGCCCTACTACGTCAGCCTTGGAAGGGTGGTTCTTAGTAGTGTTATGGTTTAGACTTTGATAGCAACTTCAAGTGACTCAGTTGAAGTCCTACTTGGCATTGTCTTACTATTTCATTTTGGATTTGTCTTGGCATTAATCTTAAGTCCTGCCTGTCCAATTCATTACAAGGAAAAAAATCTTTTTTATCAATCACTAATGATAAAAATTGATGAAGAAAAATTCTAAGTTTTTTAAGTATTAAGTATTGAAGATGGCAGATGTTGGAGGATGGAGATAGTTGGGGGATGAAGATGATAGGGTATGAAGAAAGTTTTTTTTTTGGTTCCTCCGTCTTCCACATGAGCATTTAAAAAAGCAAATGGGAAGAATTGATGCGCCGTTAGCGTTTAGTTTAGAGTAAAGTACACTCACTCCTCTCAAGGTTTTTTAGAATTACACTCCACCCCATTCTTGTCTAAAATCTACACCCCACCCCATTTTATATAGATGCAAATTTAGTGACGAAAAATATTCTTTATTAATAATTAGTTATTATTTAAATTGTTAATCAATAATTTCAAAAAATATTTTCAATATAATCCAATAAATTTAAAAATGAAAACATCACAGTCCTCCTCATTCTCTCAATCGCGGTCTTCCTTCGTAAATTCACAATGCAAATTCTGCAATAGCACACCCGACCGGTTTACAAACCATATCTCGAACATAGGGAAACATGCTTGTGTTTTCATATTTGGTAATAATTCAATTTTAATCAAAATAATCTCTTTATACCTCAAATTTTGAAAATTGGATTGTAGACCCAAAAAGCAAGACAAATGGGTGAAGAAAATAGAGAAACAAAATTAAGAAATATGAAGTGGATCGGAGGTTATTAGAACCCAACGATGCGGTGGAGCACCGTTTTTAACAAAATCCAACGACATCTTAAACCAACAGAGCGTTCGCTCGCAACTTAAAGGGGGTGAAGTTCACAAGAAGTAGTTGAACATGTAGCTTTGGGAATGTGCGATTCACGTTCTGTGGTTCAGGTCGCAACAAAACTTTGATGCATGGTGGTGCCATGAGGTTTCACATTCTGGGACAGTGACCGTCGTGTTAAAGGGAGCAAGCAAAGGCTTGGTGGTGACCGTTTGTGGTGAGAAATATGATTTGGAGACAGATGGGACGTGGACTTAACAGACAGAGTGGATTGCTTTTTTAAATTTAACTAAGTAAAATTATTTTCATAAATTAATGTATGATAGTGTATATGCATTACTTATTTAAATTTTAACTAATTAGTAATTATATTTTATTAGTGACGAATTTGTTTTTATCACTAAATTTTGCCTTTATAAAAAATGGGATGGAGTGTAGATTTAAAAAAAGAATGGGGTGAAGTGTCATTCTTACAAATCTTGAGGGGGTGAGTGTATTTTACTCTTTAGTTTACTTAGTTTACAAATGCATCCAGTTGATTACATGTCAAGAAAATTATTTTTATTTTAATTAAAATTAAAAAGAAATGTAATTGCTTGTCCTATGTGGCACAATGTGATTGGATATTGGTGTAATTTTTTTACATTGATTGTGCATATCCATTCATCTCTTAGAAAAAACCAAAAAATAATATCATTTAAATGAGACGTAGTCAGAACATATCATTCCATAGATGGGTGTGGCGTAACAAAGTAAAAATCTTTTTGAAAGTAGGTTGAGGTGTTGCGCCCTTATACCTCAAATAATTGGCTTGACCCGACATGACACGCTCATGAGCTCTAGCTATCCTGAGCGAAACTTCAGAGGGAACCAGACTGTTCAACTAGTCTTTCGCCTCGTCTAGTAGCTGGTTTCCTCTGAAATTTCACTGAGGATAGCTAGAGCCCATGAGCGACTTATGTCGAGTAAAGCTACTAGACGGTTCGATGAACAATTTACACATCAGTATTGTTGCGGAGCTTCACCACACTCAGGCATAGTTCACCATCAAGTCATTGCTCGGAACAAGCAAGTGTCGAAGCACGCAGAGACAGTGTGTTCTACTAACTACACTTTTAATGAGATATCAACAACCTAGACTTTGACAACCATTATGATTAGCTTCGGTCGAGGTTACACAACAATACCGATTAAACAAGCATTTAAAGAGAGTGTCAAACTACCAATAAATCGCTATACTTTTAATGATTATTCAATGACTACTACCAATAAACCGCTACAGTTCATTTATTTAACCCTATTAAACTTGTTTAACTATATAATTCTCTATAGAATTTGTTTAATGATCAATTTACTTTGACTTAGATTATATTGTGATTTTAACATGTTTTACCTCGTTAGCTATAATTCATTAATATGCTTACAAATAAATTTGATGGTCTACTTAAATATCTTATCATGAAACAAGCATTTAAAGAGTGTGTCAAACTAGACATTCAAAAAGATCAAACTAATGGCCAAGAAAATATCCTATGACAAGTATGTACAGATTAGACAATAATCTTTTTAAGCAGGCCATCCTCATTGCTATTTAAACCAAGTCCAACATAGTTACTCTTGATAAACATTTAAGGACACCAGGAGCACACCAATCTCCTAGTAACTAATTTGCCATACAATTACTTTCAAAAAAGAATTAGATGATTCACTCAATTTTAATCAAACAAAATTTTCCCTTCTCACTCTCGAAAAACAAAATTGAGTTAGAAAATATTTTAACACTCCCAATTCCCCAGACTACATAAAATTTCAAACACACTTAATGACTAGCTGGACAAACATAACAATTAAAAACACTAGGGTATTTCTTTCTCCAAGGGACTAATTTTCCATCATCAGTTGAGAAAACAAAATTTAAGCCCCACTCGATTCCCCGTGCAAAGGTCAGTGTAAATTGCATGCATACTAAAAAAATAACCGTGTTGAATTTTTTTGGATACAAATACGCGCGATACCAATTTTATAAAAACAAACTGCACGTTACCACTTTTTGCGAAAACATACAAGGGATAAAAAAAGTGTAAATGAATGAAAAATGCGAACCATTACCAGTGAAACAAACGACCAAAAAAGAAAATCTAAATCTAAAGCTGTATATGGATGCTATTAATTACATGAGATAGAAGCATTACGGAAAACAATCGCAAATATCTTATTGTACAACATATTTCCTAGAAACCATTTCTTCTAATCAGCTACAACCATAGAAAGAGCATTTCCTTTTCATTCTGGGTTACATCATTATAAACCCACGACAATAATAAGTATTACAGAAAATACAAACCACTAAAGCCCAACCCAATATGAACGTCCGTTAGTGTTGTGAATTGGAGAACATGAGGGAGATGTAACGCACCACTCATACCAAACCTGTTACAGGTTCCACAAAGAAATGGAAATCAGCAAGCCAGGAAGAAAGGCTAAAATCAAAGAAGCAAGTGATATAAAATGAACCTTTGTAGAACCACAACAGCGCCAGAACTGTACTTCAAGCGTAGAACCCGGATTCACACAAATAGGTGTCCTTAGTGGAAAAAATATTGCAAACCTACAGATACAGAATGGATCATTGACAAAACTATTGGGCTTGCATCATACTAGTATATACATAGATTACGGACAAACTTTGCGAACTTAAAGGGTTTAGCCTGTTCACTTAAGAAATATTGCATGTGGTTTCTATCGGACTTAGGATCATACTTCTCAAACAAAATTACTTTTCTTATCCAAAAATCAAATTAAATAAAACACAAATGAAAACACCTACCAACTGAACATGTTTGGTGTCGCGGTTGAAGGTTCAATTCCAAGATGCACATCCTTGTATAGAGTTGCATCAAAATAGCCAGCAAATCCTACGAGTGGGTGTACCAAAGGTCAGTATAAAAAAGATAAACATTACTTCGGCATTAAGGAGGTTTTCTTAGCTCAATACTTAATTAAAAGATTAGGCATTGGGCATCACTTTGGTGTCAAATAATTCACGTGCCCTTCAATGTTTTTAATCAGATAGTTCTATTAAAACTCTTCTTTTTCATTCCTTTTTTTCAATCTTCTGCTCAGCAAGGTTCTATGGCATTACTTCTCTCCGTATTTTTTCTCTTGTTTAACAAAGTTCTTTCTTTATCCAAGAGAAATCTGAATATACAATTTGTCTCTATTTTCAGAAAATCCATGACTCTGTCTAATGGACAACCACCAGCAATTTCTAAGACTTCTAAAGATAGAACTTCACAAAGTAACAAAAAAATAAAAAATGGACACTAAAAGTTAGCGAGATATATTCAAAGTATTAAAAAAAACCAATATTAAACCATTTCAGATAAAACTTAACTACTCTAAAAGCATAGAAACACATCACATACCATGTACCATTGCTGACCCAGTTTCATTGGGTATCACAAAATGCAACTTTTTATACCGCTCATTGCTTTCTTCATCTGAGCTTTTCGGATGATTAAATGTAAAAACCTACACAGATCAAAGAAAATCACAAAAATAGCAAATATTAATTAATCTAAACTGACAAGGCAGAAACCACGTTTAGTGGATAATTAAAGTTAAAATAAGTCAAACCGCATCAGAAGAAACTCACAGGTTGAGATGGTGCAAGTCGAGCTGCATTGTGTATTTTCACAACATAAGCAGTTTCGAAGTGTGCAAGGTCTTTATGAGCTTTGACCTGAAACACAACAACATGCAAGCAACATGAAGTCATAAATTTATAAATGTAAGTTTGACATCTGAAAGTACAAGCTACTAACATCTTTAAACAACTTTGAAGCGGTCACTGGTTGGAGGAAACTGGTGTACCTGAAAGTTTGTAAAACACAATGATGAAAAGAATAACTAAATGAACAAAATTCACGCAAGTGGAATATCATGGCCATAATAATCATCATGTAAAAATTTGATGCTACTTATTTTGTAATTTGTCTATACTATATGGTGCTTAAGGCAAGAGTGATTATACATAAAGCAGTAACACGGAGTGAAAGGATTTTACATACGAAGATGGTATTGATATTCCATCTGGCTTTAGAAACCTCTGGGCTCCATCAAGACACTCAGGAGACAGTTCATTGTCCCCAAAAGAACCTAGCAATTCACTAACCTACATTCAAGCGAACAAAACTCATAAACTAATATATTAAAAGCCAAAGTTAAAAAGATAACACCAAGGGAACACAGAAATATACCAATATGTCAGCTTTTTCAGGAGCATTCCAATAACGCATGTCACATGAGACAATAGTAACCATATCCTCCCATCCCTCCATCTTAATCAATGCCTGTTCCAACAAGCAGGTGTCATTTCTATAATAATGGAAGGACATTACCCGAAAAAATATTCCATGGGCACACAAAATTACAGAATCACCAAGATGTTAAAAGATCCAGAACTAACATGAAGAGTTACAACTGCATTTGGATTCTTTTCAACGGCGTAAACTTTTAGCTTTCGTCCAGTTTCTTCTGCAGCCTACATATGAACATGACAAAAAAAAGAACTTCAATTAACACCATGTGATTAAAATTAAAAAAATACCAAAATTTACAGGCATAAGGCACACCACCATCATACCTGCAATGAAGCCCGCACAAGAGGACCGCGCCCTGCTCCAACAACCATTAAAACCTAGCCACAAAAGTAAAAACAAATTAACTTGATGTCTCTGCTCCTAGGTACAGCATCATGAGTGTTGTATGATAATCTCTAACAAAATAGCAATTAAATACTTAAGAGTAAAGATGCATTGAGAAACAAATCTTACAACGGTTTTAACAGATGCCTCTTCATCAGGAATTCTGTCCAGCAATGCTTTACTAACTGCTCTTTCATACTGTCGAAAGGAAAGAAAAAGATTAGATTACAAGTACACGCTGATGAAACCAAAGTAAAATCAGACATTATTTAGCTGTTGAAAAAGAGTAGGAAATCATAAAACTCAATGTCTGCAGAGGTGCGCTATAGCTACTGGACTTCAAACTTTAATGAGAGGCGGTTCAATTGCTAAAAACTAAAAAGGGACATACATAAAATTAATACTAGAAGTTGAGAATATATTGCACGCAATGCCATACCTGAATGTATTTCACAGCATCTTTCTCAAAAGTCTCATAAGTCTGAGCCTCTAAATTATCCATCAGAGGCTGCATAGAAGTTTGTAAAAATTTCAAAATTGTTTATTTGAAAGTGAGGAGTAATCAGGCAGTATAATTGAAGCCAATGACTGAGAAGATAAAAGCAGGAAAGAAAATGCTTACTTGCAAAGGTGACTGTAAAAAATCCCTGTACCCAAGCTGAAATAACAAGCAGTGAAGGTCAAGAGAAGGGCAATTAGCAGATAAAGCAATGCCTTCTTATAAAAATGATGTCAAGATAGATACCTCAAAACGTTCTTGCTCAGGAAGAGGCTCCATTTTTTGGTATAAATATGCAACATAGTCCAGATACGGCCGCAAGGAATGTCTTTGTGAACCTAAGGAGCAAAAAACTTCACTGTTAACAGAAGGCTCTGGCCAAGAGCCTCTTCCCTGGGCAAAATAGTGCAACACCAAATCACAATTTACACATTTCATGCATTGAGGCATAAAACACATAGGCACACAAACATAGAGCAGAAGAAAAGGAACTAAGATATACAATGTATCAGTAATAGAAATAGTTCCTGTAACTTATATGCAGGATATATAAGAGGTTAATAATTACAAGATCTAAAAAATGAATTTAAATAAGAAAAATAAGATATTTTACCAACTTAAACAATGATCTACAAAATCTAAACAACAAATCTATGAACAAATAACCAGAACTTACCCTCAACAGAACGATTATGAAAATCATTCGCATCAGCACTTGCTTTCGGATGAATTGAATTTCCAGATATAACGATCTACACAGATGTTCCAAACTAACTCAGTATCTTCTAAAGGAAAACAAAGCTTCTTAAACAAAAATTTGCAAGATCAACCAAGCATGAATGCAGTATCCAGAAACAAACAAAAAGAGATACAGAATTGTAAGATAGAAATTTGTGCAGGTATAATTGTTCAACTTATTTCCATCTGAACACAATATTGAGTTTAAATTCTCAAGAATACAAAATATTTTAAATGGTCTACCTGTATAGAATGGTTAAAAAAACCAGTAATTAAACTCTGGTGGCGCTTGGAGAGGCATGGATATCCACGAGCATTAGTTAAAAAGGACTGGCAAAAATTCAATCAAAATCCAGCATTACTAAACTTGACATTTTTAAAAGATGCATTATAAACCACAATATGTCCTTACATCAGTATTAACTATAGCTGTTCGAACAGACTCCCCAAACCAACGTCCTAGTGAAATTGTAGAAGGCAAAGTGCTCCTAATAAAAAGATAAAAAAAATGAATTGATGCAATTAAAGACTTTGTATTTTTTGAGAATTAAAGATCTTGCAATTAAAATACCAGAGTAATGGGTACAAGGACCAAAGCGTAAAATACTCACAGAATGTCAAGTGCAACTGACAGCTGAGGATGATGTTCACATAGAATGCGAAAAGAATTCCATGTTTCCCAGGAGTCAACCTAAAAACCAAGATTACAATGTTAAGAAAAAACATTTAGCGTGTTGAATTGTTGTCTTCAATAAGCCTAAATTTTCATGACCCAACAGTGTAACCCTAACTAACTTGATCATCAGCTAGATACGTCATACAAAAACAAAGATAAAAAAAATCCCATGTGAAGTATTGCAGTTAACATAAGATCAAAAGCTGACAAATGTGCATCATTTGATTTTATATTGGTAATCTTTATTTCATTAACAATAAAAATTAATTAGGACCATGTTGCCAAACTCAAGTTTTGATATAAACCAGAGGAACCTATTAACATTAAATTATAAACTCAGAATTGTGACTTGTTTCATAATTGTATCAAAAAACATTTATCACAGTACCCCAAAGGTGAAGCAATCAAAACTACACTCAAATAAAAAGTTACATAATCTAACACGGCCGAACTATTACATTTACAAAATACTTAAGCATCAGTTGTAATACTTCCATCGGTATGCAATGCCTAATGATACAATATAAGACCCCGGTCAAGCAACACAGAGAAGACTAGACCTTCCTGGCATGATTTTAGCATATTTACTCACCGAAGTATCAGAGTTCGTATCCAGTGAGTCATCATCAGGCTTAACCAATGGAATCCTAAGCCACAGCTTCATTACAAAGAAAAATAGAGGGAGAAACATAAGAATGGAGGATAAGACATTTATGAAGGAATGAAACATGAATCCGTCATAAAAACTTGAATTTAGAATGTCACCTGCATATTACTCAGGCCCTGTAAGATTTCATTCACACACCTAGCATAATTAGCACAAGAAGTTCCTTTAGGGGCAGGAAGCAGGCAAGCCTACAGGATATTAAAAGGACTTTTAAAACCATATGCAACTCATCAACAAAGGGTTTTGCACTGCAACTACAATATTTCAAACTTCAAAGTATGACACTGAGACATGTTATGCAGCTTACTAACGGAAATATGTATGACATAACTTTGTAATAAAACCAATTCAAATGCTCCGAGTCTGACCCATAAAACAGCAAAAAAAATGTAACACCACTGTAATATTAATAACAAAATTAACACTTAATTGTTTGCTTTAAATGTATTCATCATGTAGATTGTCCAGGATAGATTTGCAGGAAACACTTTGGCATTCTCAAGTAATGATTAATGAAACATGTATTCAGATCATTCAAAGTATAACAATCTTAATATTGATTTTTTAAGGTGAGAGATGACTTCATTCACTTGACATGATCACAGTAACATGAGATATGAGAGGGTCTGCTATTTCTCTCCCGTACCAGATACCAAACTTTTTCAAACTCTTTGTCTTGCACATCCAAATCCCTACAGGTATAGGTACTTTATCATATCTACACAACCTAGATAATAATAATATAATTATATTATATTACAGATCGAGAACTAAACTTGTTAAAGCAATAAAAGAATATTTCTTATGGTGTGAATCCACAACCAGCAAGTTTTCCAAAATCGAACTGAATAGAATTGTTACATACAAAAAATGCTTGCTGAAAATCAAAGCTAAGAGGGAAAATGATTAAGAATTTCCTAATTCAAGCAAGATAAGTGGATGTTTCCAAGTCAACCAAAATCACCCATTAACTACAGAATAAAGATCGAACAGCACAACACAAATTTGAAATTTCCTTTGATAGGGTTACAGCACACCTGCAAAGAGAGATGAGAAGCCCATGCTATTTCTTGTTTAAGAGTCGTTTCAGAATCTATCCTAAGGGTTTTATCTTCTGAATCCAAATCTATCCACGAGCTTATTTTTCCTGAATAAAACACAAAATTACATGAGAAGCTTCACACAATAGTGAATCAAATGCAATAAATTTCACAGGAGTTTCACAAAGTAGTGAATACAAGACTATCAATAAAGAATAGAAAGTTAAGCACCAAACAGTTTTAAACATTGAAAGGAACAAACAGAAAAGTAGGCTCAATAAATGCTTCAACAAATTCAACACCCGTGAAATGAAACAAATTGAAAACCTAAATGACTTCAATCATAATTGGAACTTTTCCAAGACCAAAATCAAACATAAAGTTTTAGAATTCTAGCAAAAAAGTTACATTTTTGACATATAAAGAAAATAACACAATTTACAAGTGTGCTTGTCCAGCCTTCTAAGGGAGGAAGGTTGAAAGAGTAATCATTACATCCTGTCATGTGATCCACAACAATGGATCTAAAAGATATAATAAAATTTAGTTCAGTTCCAAGCTATTTCAAATTACAGAATAAGACAACGCAAGAATCAATAAGTTATCACTACAAGCACACACAAAATTGGATGAAGGTGAAAAGAAAAAGTAGGTTTTACAGCATACATTGAAACCACAAGAATAGGCAACTCATACCCACAACATGACTACTCCATTGTGATGGGCTCAAGACCAAGTCTGACCCAGCAAATGGCAAAGCAGCAGATCCAAAACTATCCTTTTGCACCAAGCTTGGCCGATAAGAAGGATCCATCTGAATTTCACCATAAACCATATAAGCTAAACAGGCAGTAGAAAACTACATATGTGTTACAATTAAAGTTATTCACAGACTACAATTTCTTTTCTAAAAAATAATTAAGTCAACAGCATACCCACAATAAATCATGTATGAGAAAATTAACAAACTACTTAGATTATAAAACATCCTAATTACGCCTCCGGCAAGCAAGATGCATTGCTAGTCATTCAATGTCTCATGAATGTAGTCTGAGAAACTCTTAGAGTGAAACTAATCAAAACAGTCTCACAAGTAAAGCACTAGACATTTTTACTTTGGGTAAGCATACTGACCAATCACATACAAAATTACAGCAGAAGCTGCAACATGACTGGCTAATTGGCTACCGTGTGAGTGGAGGAAACAAATCTAGCACAACCTATACATGGCTTTTCCCAGTGAGAAGCATTACTTATCTATTCAATGTCTCAATAATGTAGTCTAAGAAACTCTTAGAGTAAAACTAATCAAAACAGTTTCACAAGTATAGCACTAGACATTTTTACTTTGGGTAAGCATACTGACCAATCACATACAAAATTAAAGCAGCAAGCTGCCACATGACTGGCTAATTGGCTACCCTGTGAGCGGAGTAAACAAATCTAAGCACAACCCCAAGTTGTCAACAACAGTATAAAGACACATTGGGTATGAAATTAAACTTCAAATAATAAGTGCAAGCAAAGCTGAATGGAGCCTTAATGACTGGAATACGAAGCGAAACGAAAACGGTAACATGCTACATGTGTTGCGAAATGTAGCTCAAGAGAGCAATCCAATGAAGCCTGAAATGCTCACAGTCGAGCAGCAGCTTCACTGTAAAAGTCCCATAGAGCAGTTTCAATGTCGGTGAGCTTACTGACCATTCACACACAAAAGACGCAACTCTAGAGTCGCAGTGTGAGTGGCTAATTAGCTACCATGAACAAATCTATCAGCTGCAGTATATACAAACACTCATTTCTCACACAAAATTCTCACGATTCTGCAAAAAAAACGATGAAATGCAAGAAAACGAATCGTGAAGGAAACGAACCAGAGGGGAAACGATGAAATCGAAGCCTCCGGATGTGAGATTGAAAGCGAGGACTTGAGGCATGTCATCGTTGAACTCTGTTTCCACACCGCAGTATCGCGATTCGCTCTTGTCCCCTGTTCTATCTCCCAGAGGCATTTTCGCTGAGTTTTTTTCTCTGCTGAAACTTGTTGTGCGTCGTAGAGAAAGAAGGAACGAGATTGGTGTGAGGTCAAGCGATTTGAAGCATCGCGATTCAACAATGCGAGAATGAGTGTAGAAATGGAGGGTTTTGGTAGGGTTTTTGTAGAAGAAGGTGAAGCTGATAAAGCCACTACACTCTGAGCTAGGGTTCTTGCTAGGGTTTTGGGGTAAAATGGGTGGGCCTTTTGCAACTACTTGGTCCTTGAACTCTAAGTAAAGCCCAAAACTAGGGACAGGATAGTGACCAAAAATACTTGTTGACCAAAAAGATCCAGAGAAATTTGGAAATTTGCTTTTCCGAGCTTGGTAGTGTTTGGCCCGACATTTTTTTTTGTCTTAAAAGTTACTTTTAATTAAAAGTTGAAAATAAGAGCTTTTAGAAAAAAGTAAAGGTTGTTTGTCAGTTTTTTTTATTTTTTATAAAGTAAAAGTTACTTTTAATTTAAAAGTTTCACAACAATGGGTGGTTGAAGTGACATGATGGTGGAGGGTTAGGTAGCACTGGTGCTGGAGGTCGGTGTAACCTATTGGTAGTGGTTGTGGTTGTTGTCGGTGGTGGCAGTGGTGGTAATGGCGGAGGCGATGGTTGTGGCGGTAGCAACGATGGTGGCGGTGAATGGTTGTAGTGGAGGCGATGGTAAAGGTGGTGGTGGTGAAAGATGGAGGGTGGTGGTAGCAATGGAGGTGATGGTGGTCGTGGCAATGAAAGTGGTAGTGTTGGTGGCTGTGGCAATGGTGGAGGTGATGGTAGAGATAATGGTGGTGGTGGTGGTGGAGGGTGGCGGTAGCAATGGAGGTGATGGTGGTGGTGGCAATGAAGTGGTGGTGGTGGTGGCGGCAACAACAATGGTGGTGGTGAACGATTGTGGTGAAGATGATGTTAGAGGTGGTGATGGTGGCGGTAATAGTGGGGGTGATGGTGATGGTGGTGGTGGCAATGAAATGGTGGCGGTGGTGGCGGCGGCAGCGATGATGGTGGTGAACGGTTGTGGTGGAGGTGATGGTAAAGGTAGTGATGGCGGTGGATGGTAGAGGGCAGCGGTAATAGTGGGGGTGATGGTGGTGGTGACAGTGGTCGTGGAGGTCGAAACGATGGTAGTGGTGGACGGTCATAGTGGAGGTGATGGTAGAGGTGGTGGTGGTGGAGGGTGGAGGGTGGCGGTAGTAGTGGATGCAGATCATCTTTGTTTTCTTTGTAAACATTGAATCTGTAAGCTTGATACCTCGTGCAATTCGCATGGAAGCTTCCTCCTTCAAACTTTGTATATATCCTTGACCATGGATGGCTCTTACCACCTTTTGCGGCATCATATGGGCGTGGGAGGTGTGATTTGCGATGCTATCAACTTTCTGCAAAAGTGCTAACACTAAAAAAATGAGTTATGGCTTTTTACGAGGTTTGAATATAAAACAGGTTGTTTGTGAAACAGATTACCTTGGGATAGTGGAGACCTTGGTGAGTGACAGACTGATATTACAAGTCTTATGTGTTACGAGAGGAGTTTTCAGAGATCCATCAACTTTTATTTCGAGATTGGACCATTCACATGCAACATATCTCGAAAATCGCTAATGAACCGATAGATTGTCTGGCTTAGGATTGTATTTGAACCTGAGTTACAATGTCACTTTTCTATTTTAGATAGTCATCCACCTATAATCGAAGAATTGCTAGTTTGAGACTTGTTAGCTTTGTAGTATTTTTTTTTTTCTGCGTAGGTTTCTTACTCACAAAAGAGTCCTACAACTTATTTGACTCCCTTCTCATATTTCTGATTTTTTTTATAGGCAATCTAGTGTTTGTATAATTTTCAATTTGTGTTGAGCACACATACCAACGCATCAAAGGGATAAACTGAATCCAAGTCAAACGTGAATCCATACAGAAATTCAAAGATGGGTCCCTTCACAGATACACTTGCTATTTAATTTTAGCCATCCAAACCCAGTGAGCAGTTTGGAAATATTTCTAACACAAAATAAATAAATAAATGTTTGTATCTTTTGGATAAAAGTTAACTAGAATGTTACAATGCAATGGTTGTGAGTATAACAAAAAAAAAGCAGAAAAATAACCTGTCTCTGTACATGTATACATTAGTTCATAAGGAAGGAGACCAACCCCATGACATCATGATGCCTACAAATGAATTTGTTTTTTTTCCAAGGGATAAAGCAGAGTAAGTAAACTACTTTGTAAATAAAGCATTCTTGCAATTCGTTGCCTATAGGATCGTAACAATGAGCATTATAGAAAAGTATTTCATAAACTGCCAAGAGTATTTTCATAAACAGCCCCATAAAGTATTGAGTTAAAACCATATTCCATCTTTAAATTTGAAAACAAATGACAAAGTAACTGTGCAGTGGGATGTTCCATTTAGTAACACGCCCCAGGCACTTCCGTTATTCTTATATGACTATATCAACAGCAGCAAAAGCATCTGAGGAAACTTTGTCATCGCCCTTGACATCCTTGTCTTCATCGAGATAATCCTCGCGAGCATTGTCAGCTAACATGAGCGCAACCAACCAAAAGAGGCACGAATCGAGGGATAGAAAGGCACCACCTCCAAGGAGACCAGTTTTAGCAGTAGGGCAAGCATAGTCGAGTTCATGGTGTACTTTGTGTGTAAGGTGAATCTGTTCAGTAATTGTTGGCCATAACAACATAGCTGCAGCTAGTCCAGTTGAGAACCTGAGTAGATACACCAATAAGGGGGAAAAATCATTCAGCGGAAACAAGAAGTAAAAGATATGGAACTGAGCTCGCAGAAATACTAATGATATATAGCATGTTAGGATCAACTTATTTTACTTTAAAATCAATTATGTTAAAGAATCACACCAGAATTTATTTTCGCTACAGAATTAATAGTAGAAGTAGACTATACATTGTTAGGCTATATATGTGTGTAGATTGATGCCAACAAGGCTCAAAGTACCACTAATCCAGTCCTTTGTGTTTGCATTTCCATTTGAAAGGCTTAAAAAGCACTTTCAACAGAAATTCATGTCTCATTGTAGATTGAAAAAAGTGCTTTCATGGGTGCAAGGTGCTTGATGTATACTACTGATCATCAGATAAGTACTACAAAAATTTATTGTGCCAAAAAAGAAGATGCATAAGCATAATGCATTCTACTAGCATTGTAGCAGTAACTAACATGTGATTTACATCTGCATTGACCAAAATTGACCCATTTTTATAAGAGTCTCAGACTACATGAATTCACTCCTGAAGGTAATCAGGGTCAATCTTTGATCTCTATGAACCAGGAAAATAGGAAGGGAAAAACAGATAAATGAAAAGCTATTCATAAAAAAGTGAAAAGATAAGAGTAAGGAAACACTACTTACACTGCAATATTGAAGAATACCAAGAAACTTGTGTTTTTGAAGAAAACCCCTTGTGGAACAGACTGTCCCTTGTAAGGGTAAAACAGAGAACGATATCCAGCCACTGTGGAAGCAAGAAGAAAAGCAACAGAGAGGTACCCCAGTACCACAGTTGGATCAGACGAGAACTTGCAGGAGGTGACACCATCCTTGCCGGTTACCGGAGTTCCAGAAGCAGGCTGTAAATCATTAAAAAAAATTACAACACATAATTAGAAGTTCAGCACTATAATACCCTATAACAACCAGAGGTTCATCCTCTTACTTTCAGTCACAGAATCTTCAATAACACACTCTGCCACCATATATGAGACATTTCACACTAGATAAGCACCAATCACATACTGACAAATTCAAAAGTTAACAGTTCCTGATTTTTATGGGCACAAGACACTTTAACACTTTTTCTTCACATAAAGTAACCTAAACACTTATTGGAAAAGTTTGATTACCAATCAAAAAACAAGAAATTGAGAAAATACCACATCCTGAAACTTTTTCCAAAAAGTAACATAAAAATGTTTTCTCAATTTTCCCTCTATTTTTCTCTTCTTATCACATCACATCAAATAAGAACTTTTCTTTGTACCCTAACACCCAAAGGCTAATTTGAAACATGATTATTCTAAAAATAATAAAAATCAAAAGTTTCAAAAAGAAAACACGGAAATTGAGGAATGAATTTGTTTTCAACCTTAGTCCAAATTCATACATCCATTTCCTTCCGTGTTTTCCAACCAAACATACTGATCATGATTTCCCCCTTCAAAACTTCATATTTTCTTCACCAAACAACAAAATTGATCAATAGTGGTGGCAAGGTCCATGAATCGTTGACTAAACAGTGAAATTTTACTCCTCAATTCTCACTGAGAAACAATTGCAGAAAATTAACAATTAACGAGGTTGATTAGTTGAGTGATTGTTTACCTTCTTGTTTTCAGCGACAACACCGAAAATGAAAGACAAGACGCCAAAAAGGGAAACAATGAGAGCCATTTGTTTGATCGTGAGAGCCATAGCGCCTGCGAGAGAAAACTCAAACAATTTAGCGGAAAAGGGGAAAATTGAATTCAAAGAGCAAAGATTAGAAGTAGAAGAAGAAGAAGGAGAAGGAAAATCAAACCAGGTGCAGTGATGAGTGTGAATGATTACAGAGATTCCGTGAGAAACGAGGGACGATGATAACTTTGATTACAGTATGACGTTACGGTACGGCTGTCATCACCTATTTGTATCCCCCAAAAGTCTACTGTAGATTCACCGTTGCTTACGGTGGAATCTAAAATATCTATATTTTAAAAGGGGGAAAATGATAAATAATACACCCTCCAGTCATTATTATTATAAGCAAAAGTTAGCTTTTTAGTTTCATTCAATAAATGATGTATGTAGTCATTAAAATGGTCACATACATCATTTATTGAACCTACAAAACTAAAGTGATCGGAGGGTGTATTAAATAAGATAAAGTTTGTGTAACAAAAAAAAATTAGATAAATTTTGATGAGTTTAATTTCTATGCACTTTTTACCCCGCCAGCCAATTAGATTTCAAGAATGTGAGAAAATCTCTCTTTTTATTTAATTTCATTAATTGACGTGGTACATCCTTGAAATCTGATTGTTGACAGTGTAAAAAAACTCTATACCGACAGTGCATCATCTTTTTTCTCAATTTTGATTTATATAAAAAAATCATCGACTCAAAAATTGAAAGAAAGAAAAGAAAAGGATGAGATTCTGTGTAATTTGAAATTATCTTGAATTTGTGATATTTTTAAGTTTTAAATCATAATTATTGTTTTCATAATTTAAATTCTAAAAAATTCTATCCGTTTTTCTGTTCTAATATAACTTTTTCGTTAATTTTAATTTTTATCCAATTGATTTAATTTAGTTGAATCTCATCTCATTATTATTGAAAGGTACAAAGTAATTAATTTCAGTGTAGAATTAATTTAAATGTTAGATAAATGCTAAGGGAATACTCTTTTGAACACACTTACAACAACCCTTCAAATTGATTGGTTTAATTTTTAAAGAAGTCAACATATTTTTCAATAAGTGAAAGAAGTATGTTGATGGTGCATCTCAAGAGAACCTAGCAGTGAGTGGAATTGGTGGTGTACTAAGGAACAACCAAGAGAAACTTCTAGGGTGTTTTTCTAAGGCTATTGTGAGAAAGTGGGTTTATGAAGCGGGAGTGAAAGCTATACTAAATAGTAAATATTGTATTCTACAAGGATTTTGAAGTTAAAGGTGTAATCATAGAAAACGACTCTTTTATTGTGGTAGGTTGGGTTAATAATGTATCAAATAGGTCTTGGAAATTAATTAATGTCCTAAATTTGATTGACCTCCTCCAAATGAGGTTCATTATAGGTAAGTTTGTCATACTTTTAGGGAGGTCAATACCTTTGCCGATGCAAAAGGGTGGGATATAATGGTTTTTTTTTTTTTTGCTATGTTTTGAGATAACTCACAATACATCATATATCTTACACCTCCAATCACTATTATAAGAAAAAAAAAACATTTTAGATTCATTAAATAAATGATGTATGCAGTCATTATTATAGACTAGATACATCATTTATTGAATAAATTTAAAAAATTATTTTTTACTTATAATAGTGACCGGAGGGTGTATATATTTTGTTTTATCCATGAAGTCTTCAGTGGTTGTTTGGAAAACAATATGGAATGTGTGTGGGAAATACGCAGAAGGGTGTGTTGCTTCACTTTTATATTGTTAATTAATTGCACATTTGGTTCATTTATCTATTAGAGCATCTTCAATGCTAGTTCTTAATTTTTATTGTAGTTCTTAGCACTATTTAAGTGAGCCTGTATTGTCACATGCGCTTAAGTAACTCTCAAGTAATTTTGTTCCAACCATGAGTTCTTAGTTCTTACCACTATTCATTTGATCCCACCAACCACATTATTTATACTTTTTATTTTCATAAAGTAATAAAACAAAACTCATAAAGTAATAAAGTAATTTGGATGAGAGAGAAAAATTAATTTTTTATGCTAAGAACTCAAAAAGTAAAAACTTCTTATATAAGAACTGAATTCTTAATTTCAAGAACTAAGAATTCCATGTCAGCACCTCCAAAAGTTAAGAACTCAGTTCTTAGTTCTTAACTCAAAAATAAGAATTAAGAACCTTGCATTGGAGATGCTCTTACGACTACAACTTTTTAATTTAGGCAACGAGTGCTTATATACCAAGCCACTTTGGTCCAATGATTTTTATTTGTGGAAATTATGTCATTCTATTTTAGGGACATCCAAAATACAATGGTTAATGTGGATGTGGTCTTCATTTAATTACACGGATGTACAAATGTGTGTCATCTGATTTTTACCCACTCAATTATATTCCATGTTGTCCAATTTGGCCCAAAAGACTATTAGGGCCAATGCCGTTTGTGACAGCGGGAACGTTTCACGATTAAGCTCACACCATGTTGGTCATCTTAGATGACCATGGACGAGTTTTATCTTATCCAACAGGTGAGCATGCTCATGTCAGCACATTTATAAGACAATTGCAATGTTGTCTATGGGCACCCATCACCTAAAGGTTATTCATAAAGACTTAACCAAGGGTCATCACCTCAAGTATTGTGTTCGCTGAAAGTATGAAGCCTTTGTGGTTGTTTGGTTTTTAATTTAATATTACATTCAAGACCTCGTAAATCGAGATCACAATTTCCAATACACATTTATATAAGAAAATTCACTTTTTAGATTTGGAAAATGTACTTTCACAAAATTCAAACCGAGCCATCTCATGATTACCATGTGTAAGATAAATGACATTTAAGTGATTTACACCGTTACAAGGTTTTAAGGCATTTGTAATTAGTATTATTATTTTCATTGATTAGTACGTTGAAGAGAGGCTTATCTGTTTCACGTGCAAGTTTAATGGCTTTAAAATACCATCTTTATGGTGCTTTGATAGCTATTGGAAGAGGAAGGAAGTAGCACGACTATTTGAGAAGCTTTGGTGGTGAATATAAGAAAATGGATGAGAACAAGTGATTACAGAAAATATAATAGATCTTCATCTTTTGAGAATTCTGAGCATAAATAAGAAAATGGATGAGAGCAAGTGATTACAGAAAATAGAATATACTTTCCTCTCTTTGAGAATTCTGAGCATATATAAAAAAATGGATGAGAACAAGTGATTACAGAAAATAGAATAGATCTTCCTCTCTTTGAGAATTCTGAGCATTGTTGTAGAGACTCCAATATGTGTAGGTTCTGAGTGCACAATACCTTGCATGTGACTGTGTAAACCTTGGGGAGCAAACCCGGCAATAGATTGCATCGGAGGTCTGTCGGAATTTTTGCTTTCAAAGCAGTGGCTCGTCCACGGCGCAACTTTTCCTCCCTATTTTTCCAACAATTTGAAAGCAAAAATATTTTTGTTGGAAAACAAGAACATGCTGCAAAGAAGCCGAAGCTCTATGAAAAGTTATAATAAATCGGTACGTGTGCAGACTCTTGTTCAGTTGTTCATATGCTAACAATATGTGTAGATATGTTTTTTCCAGGAAAACCAACTAAGGCAATTCGGAAGAAACTGGATATAAAAGGAAAAGTTAGAGAGGTGATGCTGGGAACATTTTGAGAAATGACTGCAATCTCAAATACTAGACAACAAATTAATCACCAAACAGGTTCATGTATACAAAAAATGTGAGTATATAATGTATCCTATATTTTTGTTGTTTGTGTTATACTGTTAAATGTGAATGAAAATGAATTGGTTTGAAGAAGAGATTGTAAGTTTATGTGAACCTCTATATACGAAATTTAAGTTTATAAGCTTGCATGGTATAAAGAGAGGCTTGCTTGATCCTCGTCTACTAATAAAAATGTGACTAACCCATTGTGATATAATAGTAAGGCCTTTAGTAATTGGTAATAAACCAAAAAGGTTTTATGAGTGGTTACATTTTCTTTATGTGGAGGAATGAAAAAAAAATCAAATAGTCTTCATTGAATTAAGAAGTGTGAGTCATGTACCTTACAGTTGTTGAAGTCTATGGTGCACAGATCACACGTGACAATGTGGCAATTTCTTTGTCCAAATGTATTTACATGTGAATATGAATTTTAGATCCTCATTGACCAATTGTCTTACTTGTGTTATTATAGTGATTGGAATAACAAATCTATTTGTTGATGAAATTATGAAAATTAAAATCATGAACATTTTGTCATTAGAGCAAGACATGATGTTCAGGTTGATGTTATATAGCTTATTATGATATGTATGATAATATGGGGTGAAAGCTATCCTAAAGGCTTGCTGCATTTCAACAGAGTCTCTGATGAACTTTGTGAAAACTTTCTAAGGATTGTAGAAATGACTCTTCTTATGATTGAAAATCATTCAATTGTGGGGGTATTTGACTAAAGTAGAAATACCATATGTTAAGAGAAAGAGTATCGGTGCTAAGGCATATTTCTTCGTTGGTTATACTCATGATGTTGTTGCCTATAAATTATTGATCGTGAATGATAATATGATTATTAGAATGTCTTGAGTTTTAATTAATGATTCAGATTAATTTGTGCTTGTACTTGTGGTTCACAAGAAGCAACTGGAGTTGGCAATGACGATGCTTGCAATAGAGAGAAAAGACATATACATGTCATAACTATTGCTAAGAGATTGATTAAGAAATGTTGATTTTCCTTGAGTATGTAAGAAGATAAAAGAGTCTTGTTGATCTTCTTGCTAAAGGATTGACCAAGAAAGTTGTCTTGTATACGTCGAGGGGGATGGGACTTAAGCCTTGAGAAAGAAGAAAGTATTGTGGATACCCAATTTGTTGGTCAAACTAAGCCATATGATTACTCTTATGCATTACATTCTCATCCCTATGGCGCGAGGTAATACTATTTTTGAAAGAGATACATAGTCATTTGTGGTGGTGCTATTGAGACGCACTTGATGTATCTATGATAAAGTGTTTTTGAGACGCACTTGACTTTCAAATAAAGTTATTAAAAAAGTTTATTCACAACTAACATGTGTGAAAGTGCTTTGTGAGACGCACTTAAATGCTTATGAGACACATTTAAAATTTATGTGAATAAATATGTGAGCGAGATGGTAAAAGCCGTCATCTATGAAAGACTTGAGCAATCTTTCTAAAACACTCACATGTATCCCAACGTTCGGAAAATGACTTTAATATTCTATCGTGGAGTCTCTACATTTTAAAGTTATGGTGTGTGTAGTGGGGTTCCAACCAAGTCAAACTAGTTCAAGATTCGTTCACTCTTTTGACAAAAGTTGTTGCCTCACTTCACTACGTGTTAATTCAATCTTATGGACATTAACACTTAAGCACAAAAAATAACTTTCTTTACTCAGAAAAATTCTCAATCACTTACATGTCATTAGTGGGGGATTGTAAGATAAATGGCATTTAAGTGATTTACACCGTTACAAGGTTTTAAGGCATTTGTAATTAGTATTATTATTTTCATTGATTAGTACGTTGAAGAGAGGCTTAACGTTTCACATGCAAGTTTAATGGCTTTAAAATACCATCTTTATGGTGCTTTGATGGCTATTGGAAGAGGAAGGAAGTAGCACGACTATTTGAGAAGCTTTGGTACACTTTGGTGAATATAAGAAAATGGATGAGAACAAGTGATTACAGAAAATATAATAGATCTTCCTCTTTTGAGAATTCTGAGCATATATAAGAAAATGGATGAGTACAAGTGATTACAGAAAATATAATAGACTTTCCTCTCTTTGAGAATTCTGAGCATATATAAGAAAATGGATGAGAGCAAGTGATTACAGAAAATAGAATAGATCTTCCTTTCTTTGAGAATTCTGAGCATTGTTGTAGAGACTCCAACATGTGTAGGTTTTGAGTGCACAGTACCTTACATGTGACTGTGTTAACCTTGGGGAGCAAACCCGGCAATAGACTGCATCGGAGGTCTGCCGAAATTTTTGCTTTTAAGGCAGTGGCTCGTCCACGGCGCAGCTTTTCCTCCCTATTTTTCCAACACCATGTTCAACAATAAAGACTTCGACCGCATACGATGAGATCATGGCGACCCTATAGTGATTTAGGCAAGTATAGAAGTTTCTTCCACATGACTTCATGAGAAGTACAATTGATGATGTAGTTTCATGAGAAACAATTGAGTATTCAAATTCAATATATAGATGGTGGACAACAAAAGAATTATGTCTTGCTCATTAAATACAACAAACTTACAACATGCAAGAGAAAATAAAAAAGTGACAGATATAATGAATGATGTGATAAAAATTAAATTTGAGTAAAAATGTAATGATTAATTCTCATATATAACAAAATAAGTTTGCAAGATGATGTTTTCTTAGCAACACACCCTAGGCACATCCTATATGGCTATATTCATGAATCACTCAACCGTCCTGACATTTTTCATACACATTACTTTTTTATCTATCTTTTTTCTTTTTATCACGCATTACATCATATATCACATCAAACTATCATTTATCTCGGTTTTCTTCTAATATCTCTACTCCTGCTCTCTTTATTGTAACCTGGAAAACAGGTTATTGCAGTCTTTTGGCGTATTTAAAAGGCTTAATCCTCAAATTAGTCCCTGTCTTTGTTTCGCCGTCTGAACCAAGTCCCTGACCGGAAAAATTTGTGGCATCAATCCCTCTTGTTCAAAAATGTTTGGAGCCAGTCCTCGCCGGAGCCCGGAGCTCCGGCGAGTGATGAAATGGCATGATGATTGTATTAATGAAGTTGATGTGGCTTTAAAAAAATTAAAAAATTAATCAACATAAATTAAGTATTTCTAATCCTAACCCTAAATTAATTAACCTAATCTAATTTCCCCCCAAGTTATAAATGGATATTATGATCCTACTAACTAAAATTATTTGAATCTCATTTTTATCAAAGATATAAATGCGCTTATCCAAAAAAAAAATATAAAAAATATAAATTCAATTTCAGTGGTTAGATCATTTTTTTTTGACAGGTGGTTAGATATAATTTGCTATCACATTGAAGAGACAAATTGTTTCATTAAATGTTTCTTTTTAGGTGTTCTTATTGAAAGCACATTTGGTCCCCCACAAATGACTTTCGTGCAAAATAAGTCCCTAAACTATTTTTTTAGCATTTTTAGTCCCCCACGTTATCTCCCGTTACTAGTTTTGGTCCTCATCGTTTTTCCGTTGAAAATCTAATGATTTCTGGAAAATCCCAGAAATCCTTATCTTCTTCATACATCCTTTCATCATATGCTTCAAATTTTTTCCCAAAAAATCCACAAAAAACCAGAATTTCTCTCTTCCTCAATCTTTATCAAATTTCTTCCACCATGTTCGTATTCTTCCCCAGATTTTATCATCATCATCATCTTTCCCAAATTTCTTCAAATTAAACCCACCCCCCAACCCAAAAAAAAAAAAAAGATCTGAAGAGTTTCAAAGACGATGCAAACAATTAGTTTATTTAAACTCTGCATAGCATTATACCATATATGAAAATTAGCTTAATTGATGAACTAAACAAGACGCTCCTAAATGGAAAATTTAAAAACAATGAAAAAGCCATGATGGAGAGAAACCCACAAACTCTAACCCAAAACCTCAATTTGGAAAACCTAGATTTCAATCCTCGTTTTTTCCCCCTCAAACCACGTCTGCTAACCGAGAAACATACTCAGGTTCTGACCCCAATGTAGAAACAAATTGAGGGAAACTGAGATAGAGCAGCGAGAGAATGGGAGAAGGGGCGAGATCGAGAGAGGGTGGATCTAAGCGAGAAACAAACCCAGGTCTCGTCCCTCAATGTGGCGATCTAAGCCGCTCTACGCCCTTGCTTTTCCCCCTCGATGTGGTCCCTCAGCCTCTCCCAACTCAGATCCAGATCCAACCACAACCCATATTTTCGGCTCGAGTGTGGAGAGAGGAAGGGATGGTGGCGTCGAGATTGAAGAAAGTGAGAAGATAATGGTGGTGTGGAGAATGAAGATGGGGAATCTGAGTTGAGTTTTTATTATTGATGGTGGAAGATAATGGTGGTCTGGAGAAAGAAGATGAAGATGTTTCAGATTGCTGGGTTTATTATTTTATTTTTTTAATTTTAATCCAGAAACCGTTAAAAAATGGATGAAATTGGACGGAAGTTCAAAATTGTTAACGGAGGTAAATGTGTGGGACGAAAAATGCAATTTTTAAATTTTAGGGACCATATTTGCACACATCGCATTCGTGAGGGACCAAAAGTGCTTCTAAGCCTTGAAAGAAATAGCCCTTAGATAGATTATTTACGAGTAAAAGAGCGCCTCTTTACCGTATATAATACTATTTTATTCAATCGACATGATTTATTACTCGCTTTAGCAGGGCCGGCCAAGGCCCATGTGACCCAAAAAAAAATTACTAAGTAAAAAAGGTGTCACATTCATGTGATAAGTCCAACAGTTTTTTATGTAAAGAAAACCTCAAATAAAAATCAATGCCTCGGTTCAAAAAAGCAAGCCCAAATTGATTTTGATAATTTAATAAGTGATTTTGCATCTCAGAAAGCTCGAAAAATAAATTTTAAACAAAAAATTATTTTTACGTAAAAAGTTTTGATAAAAAAAATTATGTTTTTAGGTAAAAAGGGGTCTCACTTTAAAGTTTGCTTTAGGCCTCATATAGTGTTGGACCGGCCCTGATTTTAGTTTCTGTGTTTAGCTCTCACCTTTCGAATCCCCCTAGGGCCAATAAGCCTTTGCTGGCCTTCCGAGCATGTCACTGGCGTCCTGTAGTCTGGAGTTGATTTCTCTTCGTTCTACCAATTTTTATATAAAAAAAGGTGATTTCTAGTAGAAGACATTGACAGCAAACCCAAAATCGCTCTGCCCTCAACGTTGACTAGAGACCTCGCTTGCAAAGGAACCCCGCTGGGCTCCTGGAGATCTTGAAGCCTTTGTCGGCGAGGAACCTCAATGCCTTGTACGCAGTAAATTTCAGGTGGCCACCCCTGCTCAGGTGAAGAGCAGTGCGACAAAGACGCTGCCGACGACATAGTCCGCAACAATGTCAAAATAAGCAAAGGTTTTTGGATATATAGCTCATGAACAGAAAAAGAAAACTCGAAAATAAGACAATGAGAATAACAAAAAAATTCCTCAATCATTCTCAAGAATAACAATTACTTAATCATCCTATAAAGTAGGGGTGTCCACTGGTCGGGTTCGGTCGGTTTCGGGCCCAAAAAGCTCCACCGGCCGAACCCGCATGACACAAAACTGGGCCCGTAACCGACCGTGAGATGTTACGGTTTGGGTCGGTTTCGGGTTGGTCGGATTATGAGGCGGGTCGGTCGGGTTCAACATAGAACCCTAATTTCATTAAACTAAGAACAAAATCAGCTTATAAAAAAAAACCAAGAATAAGAAAAAACCAAGAACAAGTGTCAGATCAGATCCGGAGATACCAACTACCAAGTTTTCCATTGCTTTCCTCATGCGAAATAGATTGTTCACTTCATCCTTGCGATTTCATATCAGAATCGATGGCAATGAAGATGAACAAACTATTTCGGATCAGAGAAGCATGGAGGTTTGAGACGTGTGAAGGAAAAAGCCATGCACTGTGACTGTGGTGGTGGAGTGGCTAGGGTTTGACTTTTGAGATGTGTGAGGACTGAGGAGATTCTGAGATGGGTGATGGAGATGTCGAAGTGGCGGCGGAAAGGAGGAGGAGAAGGGTGGTGGCGGGAGGATGAGGAGAAGCATGGTGGCGGCTCAGTGGATGGCGACGCAGAGGATGAGGAGAAGGAGAAGGGTGGTGGCGGTGCAGAGGATGAGGTCATGAGGAATGAGGATTGAGGAGAAGTTTGAGAGCGGAGCAGAGGATGAGGGGAACTGGAGAAGGGTGGTGGCGGCGAGAAGCTAGGGTTTGGAGTTTGGACTTTGGAGAGAAGAAGAAGAGGATTAGAGGAAAAGGGTGGCGGCGGCGAGATCTAGGGTTTGGGTTTGGGGAGAAGAAGATGAAGTGAAGAGTGAAAGAGAGAGGAGGCAGAGAATGAGATATTAGGTTAAATTAATAGGGTTTGGCCGTTTGGGTTTGGGGTTTTGGCTTTAAAAACTTGGGCCGGTTGATTTTTTTTTATATTGGGTTCGGTCGGACTGGGCTCCAAACCGTAACCGACCGAACCAAACCATGTGGAGCCGGTTTTTCCCCAACCCCAACCCGCCACCCGACCCGACCGAACCGAGGAGGCCTTTTTTTTGTAGCGGGCCGGTCGGGTTCGGTCGGGCCACAAACTTCTGGACAGCCCTACTATAAAGTATAAACAACAAGAACCTTGTTAGAATATAATATAAAACCATTCATTTAGCCTTATCCAACAGCATAAACTTTTGGGATAATTGGTTGCTTGACATGGTATCAGAGCCTTTATGACTTAGCGGTCTAAAGTTCGATCCTTGCTCACCTCACTTTCTAATTAAAAATGTAGAATTTAAGCACATGATAGTGAGTCTGTGGTTTATCCAGACTGCAAGCCCAAAAGGCTCTTGCATGAGAGGGCCCATTCACCAAAGAAAAAAAACTAACGGAAAAAAAACCAAAGACCTAAACTGGACCCAAAAGCCAACACCAAGAGCAATCTCATCGCTCAAAACGACCACCACTTTCATTTCCTGTGTCAGGCCGCGGATAGTCGCCTCGTTCGCACCGTTAAATATATACAATCCACAAGCTCACCAACCATTTACACCAAGCCGTGTCCAGACCTCCCCATCAACCGCAACCAAACCTACAAATGCAAGTCGTCGAGGGCACCTGAGAAGCAGTGTTGCACGGGTACGGGTACGGTACCCGGTACAGGTACGGTATTGGGTACGCGGTACGCGATTTTTGAAAAAATAGGGGTATGGGTACGTTAGATATATATATATTTTTTTTATAAATAATATTTAAATATAAATAAATTATGCAAAAAAAAATATATAACTAATTAAAATAACATCCAAGACATAATATTAAATTGTTCAACAAAATAACATAAAACCAAATAATTGTTCAACACCACAACAAGTAGGCCACGTGTTCAATGTGCTTGCTTTGGTTGTCTCTGCTCTTGTTGAATCAAAGAGGCTCAAGATAGCTCATAAACACCAGCTCCAAATTCAACATGACCCCACAGTTAACATGTCAGTACTCTGGTTGTTTCCACAATTAGTGCTAATGGGCATTGGAGAAGCATTTCATTTTCCAGCACAAGTTACATTCTACTACCAACAACTTCCACATTCACTGCGAAGCACATCAACTGCTATGATTTCCATGCTTGTAGGGATTGCTTTTTACCTGAGCACGACCTTAATTGACCAAGTTCGTAGGATTACTGATTGGTTACCTGGTGACATTAATCATGGGAAGTTAGATATTTTTTACTGGATGTTAGTTCTGTTAGGTGGCATCAACTTTGGGTATTACTTGTTATGTTCCACTCTGCGGTGGTGGCCGGCGGTGGAGAGGCGGCGCACGCTGGAGAGGACGGCGGAGGAGAGGACGGGCGGCGCTGGTTTCCTTCTCTGGTTCGTGAACCCTTGAACCTCTTCTCAGTTCTCAGCGGTTCTGTTTCTTTTTCTGCGTTTTCACGCGTTTTAGGTTTTTTTTTTTTTTTAATGGCCAAAACGACGTCGTTTTGGCCTGGAAACTTTTTTTTTTTTGTGAAACGGGAACGTACCGGGTACATACCGTACGCGTACCCGTAGCGTATTTGTATCGGGTACGTACCCGGTACGGGTACGCGGCCCAAAAGGGCGTACCCATGCATCAGAGCTGAGAAGGTCAAGAGATGTTGCATGCAAATGATTTTGTTTGGGCAATATTGCATAAAATGAGAAGCATTTATGAAGATAATAAATCATCGGCATGCAATTCTCATAACAGGTGCTGCTCGTCCTTTAATTTGTTTGTCCTCGGTTAATTTTGCTCTTTGGTTGTTGCTTCTCTTTGTGCTTCGGGTTGGTGACTCTGTGCTTTGCTGGTGTTGCTGACTTGCTGCCCTTGCTTCAGTGAGTTGTTTTTTATCCACTTTTTATATATTGCTGTTTGTAGTTGTTTATTGTATTTTGGATCTTTTGGTGCTATCTCTTGCACCTTGATTTAGTTCTTTTGCTTCACTTTGGGAGAGGTTGTTCCCAAAAATGTTCTTTTTCAATCAGTTCTTCACTTTTCTAAAAAAAATATAAGCCTTAGGTATAATTGTAAAGGAGAGCCCCGGTGCATGATGGGATTGAACCTGGCTATTGAGTACTGTTGCGTTATGTTTTCTGTTGTTAGTCTTGAAGGGGCTTTGTTTATCTTGTCCAAGGGAGTAATATAGGTGTTATGTTGGTTATATATTAGAAGGGGAGGGTTATATTAGTGGATTGCCAATCTTTTAGCCTTTCTTTTCGGATTGGCAAAATAAATTATTAATAAAACACAAATGGTGCTTAATCCAAATACAGAGAAAATGAACAAAAGACTTTTTGTTATGAGTTGAAGCGCTCATTGGGCTTCGTATTAATTTATTTTGCTTTTAAAGAAAAAAAATTATAAAGGGCAAAGACACTTTGATGAGTACAGTAGTTTACAAAATAAAATAATAGGTTTAGTAATTTAGCTTAATACGAAAAAAAAAAGCTTAATATTGATGAGTCCTACGCATGTGAAAAAAATTCATAACAAAATAAGCAATCAACCTATAGAGGCCAAGAAAAGGAACAAATAGCGGCACCAAATTTATGGAGACCATTCCATTAGTGATTCATAAATCACACAATAGTACTGACATCTCCCACATACATATAATTTTTCTTTATATATCTCTTCTTCTAATACAGTAGATCATATATATCTATCGCTTATATCTCTTCTCTTCTCTATATATCTATCGCTCTAGTAATGTGGACTCATCAAATGTATAACAATAACTGGTTTTAGCTGGAAAACTGGTTATTGCAGGCTTCTTGAGAGTGTTTCAAATCTCAAACATGATATATCTTTGTTCTGTACTCGGGAAAGCTTACGTAAGATAATGGCAGAAAGTAAACCCTAGCAGAGCACTCAAAATAGCAAAATTATCATAAAAGGAATATTCTCATTAATGCTGAAAAAGTTAAGTTGTACAAGCTGATGACCTTCCCTTTTATAGAGGGTGAAGTCATGACATTGACTTTTCCTAAATTTGGGCCTGACAATCAGGGCCCAAATCCCTGTACATATAAGACAAATCCAAAGGAATCTTCCAGCTGGCTTTTGGGTCCATCATCTAAGGA
This sequence comes from Lotus japonicus, assembly GCF_012489685.1. Lineage (NCBI taxonomy): Eukaryota > Viridiplantae > Streptophyta > Magnoliopsida > Fabales > Fabaceae > Lotus > Lotus japonicus. Next base: position 87,662,784 of record NC_080041.1, on the reverse strand, counting down.
AGGGCAAAGAAGCTCGTTGGGTCGCACTTCCCGCCATGACTGTCTTCAATCGTTTATTGTTCATTTTGGGCGGGCATAATCTTCTTTATGTCCCGCCCAGTCCACATGCCCCCAAGACATGTGACTCGAGTAACGAGTCGAAATGTCTTCATCATGTTACTTAGTTGTCCGCCTCTATTGTTTATTCGTTCATCGCCATTTCAGTGTTCATTGATACGACGCCACTTTCATGCTTCGCCACCTTTGTTGCCGTTTTGTAGATAGGTCGCCATTTGTCATAACCGTCAATCACGTCTTTTCAACCGACGCACGTAATCCTTGTTTTCCGGGATTTCGTCATCATTTGCCATGAATGCGGTTGTGCGTCTCGAGGAGTTACACCTTTTCAGTTCATGCCTTTTCAAATTTCAAATCCCATGTCCTTTCACGATCTTCCCCCACTCATTCTCTCTCCTCCTTTTCTCTTTATAAAAACCCCTTTTCACTTTTCATTTTTCACTTTCTTGAAACTTTTGTTCTGAAAACTTTTCACCGCAGCTTTCACTTTCTCTTCTTTGAACTCCGGTGAACCTTCCTTACTCCGGCCGTCGTCATTGCGCGGTGCTCCCTCATTGCCGACGTTCTCCTTTCTCAAATCCACAGTTCTTCCCCTGGTTAGTTCTTCCTCTTTCTTGAGACTCTGCCGTTTACTTTTTTTTTTTTTTTTTGACTCTGTTCATCTTCTTTCTTCTTTTGACTCTGTTCATCTTCTTTTTTCTTTGAGTTTGTTCATCTTCTTTTTTCTTTTTATGAAACTGCCTCGCATGTCGTTGCCAAACGCCAGCTTTTCTTCCCTAGAACTTTCTTCGCCCTCTACGGAGGAGGAAGTTGTTTCCCACACCATAATTGAAATTCACTCCTCGCCTTCTACCCACGACGATTCCGGTCCCGCCGGCTCTGTAGATTCAATTATCTCCTCTAATGGAGATTTGTCTTCACCTGAATGGCGCTCAAACGCGCATTTAGTTGAAGATAAGTGTCTCTTGCGTTCTATCTGGAGCAGCGTTGGGAGCATTAATTCGCTTCGAATATCTGCCCAAGGGTTCACGAAGATAAACCCCGCCACCTCCAATAATGAAGACCTTCAGTTGAATGTTCTTCCATGTGGCGAGGATGACTGTGTTCTTTTGCGCAAAGAGCCAACCGATGAATCACCTGATTTCTTTTTTGTTTATGGTTATTTCTTCTTAGACTTGAATATCAAACTTCCCTTCTCGCCTTTTATATGTCACGTTCTTTCTTTTCTGAATGTGGCGCCTTGTCAACTCCAACCCAACGCCTGGGGTTTTATCCGCTGCTTTGAAATTCTTTGTGAACACTTGAGTTTCACTCCGATCTATCCTTTGTTCTTCCTTTTCTATAAGTCAGTCACCACTAAACCTACTTCTGTGAAATGGGTTCCCCTTTTAGCCCATAAGAACATGAGTCGGTTCACCGCCCTTAAAAGCCATTACAAAGTATGGCAGAAAAAATATTTCAAAGTTATGGAGTCGCCCGAAATAAAGAACTTGTTCCGAGATTCCGACAATAACCCTCTCTTCCCTTTTTACTGGACAAAAAACCCTCGCCGAAAAATATCCGTTTCATACGACGCCTTGGATGAATCTGAACAAGGCATCGCCGATTACCTTCGCACACTACCAGTAATCTCTGGTCATGACTTGATTGAGGCGTCGAAATCCAGCACTTTAAATCAATTTTTTAGTAAGTTTATAATCTTTGCACATAACTTGTTTTTCTTTTTGTTCATGTATCTCGTCTAATTGGTGCTTTCCATGCAGCTACGATGGGAAAAAGCAAGGTTGACGCGAACCCAATCAAGATGAAGGAATACCTCGCCCAGTCTGCTGCGGCGGCGAAGAAGAGGGCCGCCGAAACTGAGCAAAAGAAGAAGAATGACGGTGCTTCGGGGTCTGACAATGTCAGGGACCCAAAGCGCCAGAAGACTTCAGGAGCTGCTGGTGGCAAACCTCTTCATCAGTCCACTCTCGATCCAGCCGGTTTAGCTTCTAAAGGTCATCCGGCGGAGAAAAAGAAGGGAAATGACAACATCCCGCCGCCCCACCAAGACTCAAGCATTATCAACCGCCCGCAAACTCCGTACAACCAAGCTGGCCCTAGCTCAGCCATTGGTGGCGAGGCTTCTCCCCCTTTGCTGAGCTTAGCTGATCCTCACTTCAACGGGTTGGACTTTATGACCCGTACTTTTGACAACCGGATCCATAAGGATGTTTCCGGTCAGGGCCCCCCCAACATTGCTTCTGTGGCAATCCATCACGCCCTTTCTGCCGCCAGCACTGTGTGAAGGAGTTGATTTCAACCAAGAACCGCTTTGAAAAGAAGGCAGCCGATTACAAGACTGCATATGAGCGAGCTAAGGCTGACGCTGAGGCTGCCAACAAAAAGCTGAAATCTGCTGAGGAGAAGTGCGCTAAGTTAACTGATGACTTGGCGGCTTCGGACCTGCTTCTTCAAAAGACCAAGTCTCTGAAAGAAGCCATCAACGACAAACACACTGCTGTTCAGGCCAAGTGTTAAAAGCTGGAAAAGAAGTATGATCGTCTGAATGCTTCTGTTTTAGGGCGCGCCTCCCTCCAATTTGCTCAAGGCTTTCTGGTGGCCAAAGAGCAAATAAGTGTGGTTGAGCCAGGCTTTGATCTTTCCCGCATTGGGTATTTGAAGGATATTAAGGATGGCCAAGTGGTTGGCGAGGATGACGTTAGCCTCGATCTCCTTCCTCAATTTGATGATGAAAGTGAGCCTGAAGAAGAAGAAGATGGCGAAAATGTAGATGGCCAAAACAAGGGCGAGGATCAAGGAAAGGAAGACCCTCAAGCTGTTACAGGCCAGGGAAACAGCGCCAACAACGAGAACGTAGCTTGAATTTATTCTGTTGTTTTTATTTTGTTAAGTCTAAATTTTAGCTTTGGGCCTTGCCCTTTTTGTTCCTTGTTGTTTTAAATCATGTATGGGCTTCGCCCCTTTATCTTTTTTCAATATGACTTGTTTAATTTCGATCGTTGTTACTTTTAAGTTGTTGTTTACTAAATTGTTCTTTTCATTTGGCTTCATATACTTTAGCCAATTTTTCAACGTGGCTTGGTTTCTAGTGGCCACTAGAATTGCCAAGGCTTTTAACATTTGATGGCGATACTTTCTTATTCCGAAAGGTTTCCTCGCGGTATTGTATACCTTGATACGATTTGCACTGCATAAAACTCGTAATATAAATCAAAAGATAAGCAACACTGTTGAAATGAGCTTTTCATTACTTTTCATATATGGAAACAATTGTTCCTTCATTCTTACATATACCGCCTCATTAAAAACCTTTCCGAAGAAAGGGAAAAAGAGTGCGGCTTCATTCACCTTTGTTGTTTCTTTTAACTAAAATACTGTTTCAGGTGGGAGGCGTTCCATGTACGTGGAACCTTTTGACCGTTAAGTTGTTCCAATTTATACGCTCCTCCTCCTACGTCGCCTGTAATCCTGTAAGGCCCGCCCCAGTTGGGCGACAGTTTGTTGTGTTTGTCAGGTATGGTATTTTTTCGGAGCACTAAGTCTCCCACTCTCATCTTTCTTGGCACCACTTTTGTTGAAAATTTTCTAGCGACCTTCACCTTTCCCGCCTCATTTCTTATATGCGCCTCCCGTTGTTCTTCAGGCAGCATAACTAGGCTTGCTATCAGATTTTCTCCGTTGTCATTCTCATTAAACCAAGCCACTCGCCAACTTTGGTTTTCTATTTCCACTGGGAGCATGGCGTCAGTCCCATAAGTTAAACGATACGGGGTTTCCTTTGTGCTTGACTGTTCAGTGGTGTTATATGCCCAAAGAACGCCTGGTAGTTCCTCCGCCCAAAGCCCTTTTGCTTCATCCAGCTTCTTTTTTAAGCCTTTCAAAATAACTTTGTTAGCTGACTCGGCCTGTCCATTGGTTTTTGGGTGTTCTACCGAGGCAAATCTCATTTCAATTCCCATTTCTGCGCAAAATTCCCGAGTGACATTACTTGTAAATTGGGTCCCATTGTCCATTACCGAAGCCATGGGAACCCCAAATCTGCACACAATTCTTCGCCACAGGAAATTCCTGACCTTGGCTGCCGTGATAGTCGCCACTGCTTCAGCTTCTATCCATTTGGTGAAGTAATCAACCGCCACGATGATATACTTCATTTGTGCCTTCGCTACTGGGAATGGTCCCAAAATGTCAGTCCCCCACATAGCAAATGGCCAAGGCGCCATCATGGTGGTTAATTCCTCCGGCGGAGCCTTATGCAAGTCAGAAAAGACTTGACATTTTTCGCATTTCTTAACATATTCCAGACAGTCCTTCTTCATTGTGGGCCAGTAGAATCCTGCTCTCAAAACCTTTACTGCCAAGGATCGCCCACCAATATGACTGGAGCATACTCCTTCGTGGACTTCCGCCATTATTCCCGGGGAATCCTTGGTGTCCACACACTTCAGCATAGGAGACATAATGCCTCGCCGATATAACTCACCATCTACCAGTGTATAGAAACTGACCTCTCTACGTTTTGCTCTTGAGTTCAAATCGTCACCCTGTGGAGGGTTCTGTAGAAAAATCTTGATTGATTCCATCCATGAAGGCTCGCCTTCACTTATTGACTTTACTGCTTTGAACTTCACTTCCACTAAATCAATACTTGGGCGAGGCAGGGTTTCTTGAATGACTGTTTGGTAATTGTCCAATCGCCCTGTACTTGCCAGTTTTGCTAGCACATCAGCCCTCTCATTTTGACCCCTCGGGACATGCTCTATTCTAATGTCTTTGATTTCCATCATTAATCTGCGCACCACTTCCAAGTATTTGGAAAGTTGCGGATCTTTCACCTGATACTCGCCCTTCACCTGTTTAACCACTAACTGTGAATCTCCTTTGATGAATAACTTTTGGACTCCTAATTCAATGGCTAGCCTTAAACCGGCGATCAGAGCCTCATATTCAGATTGGTTGTTGCTCGCCTTGAACTCGAATTTTAGAGACTGTTCGATTATCATTTTATCTGGACTTTCAATGGTTATCCCAGCCCCACTTCCAGTGTTGTTGGAGGACCCATCCACAGATAAGACCCATTCTCCTTGAGTTTTCTCGCCTTCAGTGGGTGTTAACTCCGCCACGAAGTCGATCAAACTCTGGATTGTGACTTGGCCCCTCGGCTCATATTGTATGTCATACTCTGATAGCTCCACTGACCAGCTGACCAATCGTCCTGATAAATCAGGCTTCTGTAATACCTGCCGTAAGGGAACATCAGTTTTAACTTTTACTTGGAAACTTTGGAAATAAGGCCTGAGGCGCCTTGCTGTTTTCAAAATCGCCAAAGCCGCCTTTTCAATTTTCTGGTACCGCAACTCCGCCCCCTGCAAAGTATGACTTACAAAATATATAACCTTCTGCTTATTTCCTTCTTCCTGAAGCAACACCGTACTCACCGCCTTGTCAGTGACTGCTAAATAAAGTATTAAGGGGACGCCTGGCGTTGGCTTGGAGAGTACCGGTAATGTTGCTAATGTTTCTTTTAACTTGGTGAAAGCTTGTTCGCATTCCTCTGTCCACTGAAACTTTGAATTCTTTTTTAAACATGTGAAAAATGGGGCTGCTTTGTCACCCGCCATTGGAAAAAAACGTGATAAAGCGGTCATTCGTCCTATTAGACGTTGCACCTCCTTTACACTTGTTGGGCTTTTCATTTCCAAGATCGCCTTCCCCTTGTCTGGATTCACTTCTATCCCTCTTGAGGTTAACATAAATCCCAAGAACTTTCCTCCTTGGATCCCAAAGGAGCACTTCTCAGGATTTAACTTCATTTGATATGTTCTTAATTGAGCAAATGCTTCCTCAAAATCGCCGCCATGATCACCAGCCCTGGCGGACTTTACAATCATGTCATCCACATATACCTCCATATTCCTGCCTACTTGTCTTGAAATTTTTTTGTCCATGAGCCGTTGATACGTGGCTCCTGCGTTCTTCAAACCAAAAGGCATTGTCTTGTAACAATAATTCGCCTGATTGGTCATAAATGCTGTACTTTCTTCATCCGATGGATGCATCATGATTTGATTGTAGCCCGAGTAAGCATCCATGAGACTTAAAAGTTCATTCCCCGACGCTCCATCCACAAGCTTATCAACATTGGGAAGTGGATACGAATCTTTGGGACACACTTTGTCAAGCTTGTGTAGTCTGTGCACATTCGCCATTTCCCATTGGATTTTTTGACCATCACAACATTGGCGAGCCATGTTGGGTACTGCACATCACGGATGAAGCGAGCCTTGATTAGTTTCTCAGTCTCTAATTGTACTGCCTTATTCTTTTCATCACTCATTCTTCGCCTTGGCTGGATGACTGGGGTCGCCCCTGGTCGAATGGCCAATTTGTGAGTGATCACATTGGGGTCAATCCCTGGTACATCATTGATGGTCCATGCAAAGAGATCCAAATTATCACCCAGGAGGGTGATCAATCTTTCCTCTTGCTCCTTTGTTAAACTGCTGCCAATCTTTAAAAATTTATCCTTAATTTGCACTTGCTTGGTTTCTTCCAGAGGTTGTGGGCGGAAATCATCAGCATCGTCTCTTGGATCCAGACTAAATCCCTCTTGTGGAAAGATTTCTATGATTCTGTGACTTTCTTTGGCGGCCTTATGCCCATAGAGCGCCACACTTCTTAAATAACATTCTCTTGCGGCATTTTGGTCCACATGCAATACCCCAACCTTTCCATTGCAGGCTGGATATTTAACTGTCAAATGAGCAGTTGAAATGACCGCACATAGCTTGTTGAGGGTGTCTCGTCCCAAGAGTACATTGTAATTGGCTCTGCACGCCAAGACTAAGTACTTCACTTGAAATTTCTTTACGAACTCTCCTTCGCCAAAGGCAGTTGGTATTTCCACATATCCCCGCACAGTGACACGGTCCCCTGTAAAACCTACCAAGGTTCCTTTATACGGCCTCAAGTCTGATTCTTTTAACCCCAGGCGATCAAAGGCATCTCCATAAATGATATCCGCCGAAGATCCCTGGTCTAAAAATACTTTCTTCGTCACATAATTGTTAACCTTGATTGTTACCACAATTGGGTCGTTGTCATGGGGGATCACATGCGTGAAATCCTGAGGGGTAAATATAATAGGGGAATGATTCACCCAACACTCGCCTTCGTTCGCCTCATGTACTGAGTGTACTGCCGCCACATAGCGTTTTCTGGCCTTACTTGAAATTGCACCCCCGCCGAATCCTCCTGCAATAGATGAGCATTCTCCAACAGGATCGCCCAACTCTTCAACTATCTCCTTCCCTTTGCCTTTGTCCCCGTGGGCTATCTTAGCGGCCTCCGGCGTTGTTGTGTCTTTAACAAAATTTGCCAAATGGCCAGCCTTAATCAAGCGATCAATTTCCCGCCTCAAGTTCCAACAATTATTTGTCGTATGCCCCAACGCTTTATGGTATTTGCACCACCTATTGGTATCCACATTAGCTGGCGGCCGTCGTGGTGGTGGCGGATACTGCACAACGTTTGTCTGCCCAACTGCCCTTAAAATGGTACTTAAGGGTGCATTCAACTTATCAAGTGGGACTGGCGCTGGCGAAGCACCATGCTGACCAGTTGTGGCTGCAGTGGGACCTTGGGAATTTCTGTGCCATGTATTTTGAAAGCCAGGTTTGGAGTTTTGATATGGTCCCGGTCTTGGTACACGGGGGGTTTGCGCTACCCTGGTTTCCTTCCCCGCCTTGGGTTTCTCCTGTGAAACACCGCCAGATTGAGACTGCTTGCGTCCTTCCTCTCTTTCTTGTTTCTTCTGATCATCTTGTTCAATCAATATGAATTCCTGAACGCGAGCACGAAGATCCATCATATCTTTCGCCGGCCGCCTTGTTAGGTCTCGATTCAAATCTCCCGCCCGAATGCCATTTTTGAACGATGCCAAGCATACATCCGGGTTATCCTCCTCCAACTGTACCGCCATCTTGCTGAAGCGTGCCATGTAGGTTTTTAATTTCTCGCCTGGTTGCTGATGTATGCTGATAAGATCAAACATTGTTGCTTTTGTGGTTTTATTGGCGGAGAATTGAGTCAGAAACTTAGTAGACAGATCAGTGAAATTATCGATGGAAAAGGGCGGTTGTCGGATGAACCACTCCATCGCCATGCCCTTGAACGTGGAAGGCAATAATCGACATTTTACCGCATCCGTTGCCCCGCCGATCACCATTTTAGTGTTGAAATACCTCAGGTGCTTCATAGGATCAGAGTCGCCCGAAAAGGCGTCTAATGCCATTGTTTGCAGGTGCTTTGGTATGTCCACGTTGGTGATGGCTGGAACAAAAGGTTGAAATTCAACTATGTCCTCCGCCTCCAGACGTTGTCCTTGCTTGAAATCTTGCCTCTGAGTAAGATACTCAACTTGGGCTTGCAATTGCTCGTTTTGGGACTGCACCTTCTGCAAGGTATCTAACATTTGTTGCAAAGCCGCAGGCGTGATACCAGTCACTGCCTCCTGCGCTCTCCGTGGAGCAGTGGTTTTAAGGTCTTCTAAGTTCACGTAGTCAGGCGGCGTTGAACGCCGCCGAACGCCTGGATCTGATTTAGCGATCAGATCTGAAGGTCTTCCCAGAGCTGCATTCACCAGCGACGCTGGCGACGGCGCCACTGAGTGGACCCCCTCCGAGGAAGCTTCCTGCTCTTGCTCGTCCAGTATGGGACGGTTGTTGTTCCGTCCGCCGCCACGGCCGCCGTGTCGACCACCACCGCGCCGGCGATGATCACGTCGACCCACGCCGCATGAACGAGTCTCCATGGCTCGTAACTCCTGCCTTCTGTCACCGGAAGATCTAGGTCAGAGCCACAGATGGCGCCAATGTTCTGTACTAGGGAAAGCTTACGTAAGATAATGGCAGAAAGTAAACCCTAGCAGAGCACTCAAAATAGCAAAAATATCATAAAAGGAATATTCTCATTAATGCTGAAAAAGTTAAGTTGTACAAGCTGATGACCTTCCCTTTTATAGAGGGTGAAGTCATGACATGGACTTTTCCTAAATTTGGGCCTGACAATCAGGGCCCAAATCCCTGTACATATAAGACAAATCCAAAGGAATCTTCCAGCTGGCTTGTGGGTCCATCATCTAAGGAAGGGCAAAGAAGCTCGTTGGGCCGCACTTCCCGCCATGACTGTCTTCAATCGTTTATTGTTCATTTTGGGCGGGCATAATCTTCTTTATGTCCCGCCCAGTCCAATCTTTATGACCTTACCTATCTTAGCTCGACATACAGGACAACCCATTTTTTCCTTTGTTTTCACCACCTCGTTCAAGCAAGACATGCATCCAGCAAGATGGCCACAAGGTACGCAAGCTCCTATTGCTTGAGCAACTAAACATATATCACGCAAGATGAATCAGAATTTCCACCAAATCATTTCCTCCTCCTCCTCCTCCTTCTTCTTCAGGTAGATTCTCAATAGCTGGGGATGATATATCAACAACATGGCCTAAATCAACGCCGACGGATGGAATCTCATCACCAATCGGAGGAGGAGCCAATGCTGAATCGAAATCCATAACACTAGCAAGAAGGCCAACAGAAACATTGTCATGGCTCATTGGCTCTGGACATGCTGATCACCATTGGCATCGCATCATTATCTTCTGGAAAATCCTCGCGTCCAGATTCGGCAAACTAGCACCAAAAAAGGGCCGGAATAGGGGATAACAGGCCACCAAGTTCAGGGAAAACAGTAGTACTGAGGCAATCATTAATTGTTGAGATCATGATGTACTTTGTGTTGTGAAATATATTATTGGCCATAACAACAAAGTTGCTGCTATAATCCTAAAATTTTGAGGTAATGATTAGGATCAATATTTATTGGAAAAATGGATACTTGAAAATTTAATCATAAAATTGGGAAAAGAAAGAGTTAAAGGAAACAATACTTACACTGCCGCACCGGGGAAGCAATACACCCGTGGAGGAGCAGAGCAGACTCTGTCTTGGGGTAAAAGAGAGAAAAAGACACAACCACATTGAATGCAATAAGAAAAGCTAGAGAACAATACCAAAATGTAATTGTTTTTGCATCATATGAAAACTTGCATGTCACACCATCCTTGCTTTTTACTGGTGTTCCAAATCAGGCTGCAATTTTTTTTTTTTAAATAACACATTAGAATTGAACACATCTATTTACATAATAAAAAAAGCACATCTATTTGACACGACACGATCGAAACCATTCATAACGCATTCTTGCTAGTCTTTGAGAGAATAAAAGGTAAGATGAAAGTGACAAAAAGGAGATTAATTAAATAAAATTTTAATGCAAATTTGTTATCTTAACAATCATCCCCTCATAATGAAAGATATTATTTGGTAAATCAATCCACAATCACAAAAAAAAAGCTTAAGGTTCCTCATCAATTAAGCTGACATCATGTTGGTCATCTTAGACGACCAAGGACGAGTTATATCTTGCCCAACGGGCGAACATGCTTATGTTAGCACATTTATAAGACAATTGGAATGTTGCTTATGGGTAGTGACGGATCCAGAAATTTAATGTGATGAGGGCAATATATACATGTAAATTCGTAAAAAAAAAAATTAGCATATACTATTAGAAGTTATGAAATTTTTTACCAAAGCGGATACAAGTGAAAGCATTTTTCACCAAGGAGGTAATAAAAAACCAGATTTTTACTACTCAAGTGAGGGCGTTTAACAATGTGAGACACAAGTGAGGGCATTATTTACCAAATAAACCAAAAAAAATCACATACTTTTCCTACTTAAATTTTTTTCTAATGATTTTTTCAAAAGCCAAGTGAGGGCATATGCCCTCATGCACTCCAACATGCATCCGTCCCTGCTTATGGGCACCCATCACCTCAGATGTTATTCATAAAGACTTAACCGAGGCTCATCACCTAAAGTATTATGTCCGCTGAAAGTATGAAGACACTGTAGCTATTTGGTTTTTAGTTTAAAATAAGGGAAATTGCAACGACCTCCCCCGAGTTTTATCATTATTCTACTGATCTCCCTTATATTATTTTTTAAGACACTAACCACTTTCACTTTATTGAGAACATTGCACTAACCTCTCTGAGGTTTATTATCATTGCATCATCTTCTCCTAAGATTTATCATTATAACATACAACACCCCCCGTCTTTCTAAATGATCTATGAAGGAGGGGAGGTTCGTGTATTTACAAACTAGAGGGGAAATTAGTGTAATAGTGACAAACCTGGAGGGAGGAGAATGCAATTTACCCCTTTAAAATAACATTTAATACCTTATAAATCGGGATCACAATTTCCATCACACATTTCCATAAGAAAATTCACTTTTTGGATTGGACGAATGTACTCAATGTACTTTCACACAAATTCAAACATAACCTTCTTGATGTGATTATCACGTTCAACAATAAGGACTTCGACTGCATACGACGAGATCATGGCGACCCTATATTGATTAAGGCACGTATAGAAGTTTTTGCCACATGACTTCATGAGAAATACAATTGATGATGTAGTTTCATGAGAAACAATTGAGTATTCAAATTTAATATATAATTGGTGGACAACAAAAGAATAATGTTTTGCTCACACTTAAGAATATACAATACGTACACTTGTACCATTCAAGAGGCTGAAAGATAAAATAGAAAAATAAGAGATATGAAGAATGATATGAGTAGAAAAAACAAAGATAAAAATTAAATTTGAGTAAAAATGTAATAAAAGAATAAGTAAATTGAAAACGAATATAATACTTATATATAACAAAATAAGTCTGCAATGTGATGTTTTCTTAGCAACACACCCTAGGCACATCCTATATGGCTACTCAACCGTCGTGACATTTTTCATACACATTAATTTTCTATCTATCTTTTTATTTTTATCACACGTTACATCATATATATATCACATCCAACTATCATTTATCTCGCGCTTTTCTTCCAATCTCTCTGCTCTTGCTGTCTTTATTATAACCTGGAAAACTGGTTATTGCAGTCTTGGGGAGAGTGTTTAAAATCTCAAACATAATATAACTTCATAACCCAGTCTATATTAGCTCGACACACAGGGCAACCCCATCTTTTATTTGTTAACTTTTTCAAGCAAGACATGCATCCAGCAACATGGCCACAAGGTACGCATGCCCCTTCTGCTGGAGCAACTGAACATATCGCACAAGAAGAACAACCACTTTCAACACCTACGACAGCATTTTCCCCTTCTCCTCCTCCTTCTTCTTGTAGCTTCCCAATAGCTGGAGATGATATATCAACAACATGGCCTAAATCAATGGCTACGGATAGAATCTCATCAGCAACCTGAGGAGGAGCCGATGCTGAATTGAAATCCATAACGCTAGAAGGAAGGCTAGCAGAAACATTGTCATGGCCCTGGACATGCTGATCACCATTGACACCATTATCTTCTGAAAAACCCATGCATCCAAACGCAAACGCACACCACAAAAGGCCCGGAATAAAGGAAAGCATGAAACCAAGTTGAGGGAGACCAAATATAGCGCAATCATAGTTGAGATCATGATGTACTTTGTCTTGTGAAAGGTGATTATAAATTATTGGCGATAATAAAAAAGTTGTAACTACACCAGTCATAATCCTACAATTTTTAGTTAATGATCAGGATCAATCTTAATTGAAAACATAGCTACCTGAAAATTTAGTCATGAAACTGGAAAAAGAAAGATTACAAAGGAAATTAACAGTACTTACACTGCCGCACTGGGTAAGCAATATAACTCTGGTGGAACATAATTTCTATTACGGAGAAAGAAAGAAAAAGACCCAACCACATTGGATGCAACAAGAAAACCTACAGAACAATACCACCATGTAATTGCTGCATCATATGATATCTGGCATGTCACACCATCCTTACTTTTTACAGGCGTTGGATTTAAAGGCTGCAAGTTATTAAAAAAAATCAAACAAAACACATATTAGATCGATCGACTTGAGCACCGCTATTCGACGCGAACCATTAACACATTACTTTAAGGCCCTAGGTAAGATGAAAGAAATAAATTTTGAAAACTTCATCTGATAATGCATTTCGTCTGGTACTAAATAGGGCTGTTTACCGCTTTGACATTAGCTACAAATCCAAAGATGAAGGACAGGAAAGTAAAAAAACCAACAACCAGAAACAAATGATGGAGTTTGATGGCCATCATGGCGAGTAGAGGAACTGGGAAAATTAATTTAGCAAACTGAAAAAAATTCAATGTTTATGTTGATTGATTTGTTGTCACCAGATTTGTCAACATCCCAAAAGCCCTTCACACTTACTTATGGCTGAATCTAATCAATATCAATATCTTAACAGGGGAATATATAGATATTTAAATTTGGATAGATATTGGAATCAAAATTTTAAAAGGGTTAGCATGTTGATTTTCAAAGTCGTAGTTTTTTATTTTATCATTTAAATTCTAAAATTTTCACATCTCTTTTTTAAATTCTATATAAATGGATATATATCATTTTTTTTGCTTCGGAAAATATAAATGGATATTATTATCATATTAATTAAAATTATTTGAATCTCATTATTGTCAAAGATATAAATTCAATTTAAGTGGTTAGATATAATTTGCTATCACATTCAAAAGACAAATAAATTTCATTAAATGTTTCTTTTTAGGTGTTTATTTTTCAAAGATGTATAGAATAAAACTCAAAAGGTTGTTAAACGACACTTATGAGAGAAGATCTTTAAGAGTGCTACGACAATGCACAAAAGCATAAAACACGAGGAACAAGCATGCACACTCAGGCTAACCATATACAAAAACCGATTCCTCCTAAATCTGTACATATTCTATTTCTATTTTTATTTCCTCTTTTTGTGTAGTGGTTTGGAGGACACCTAGTGCTCCCCAATTAATACACAATTTTTGCTGATAAAAAAAATGCACACTCAGGCTGATAGCCAACCGAAAACATGATGCAAAACCCTAAAGGTCAATCAAAAACCCTCTAAAACCCCAAAAACTAGAGAAGCTAACAGACTTTTAAGCAAAAAGAATACATCATTTTTCTTGAATAATTATAAATTAAGTAGTCGTATTGGAATCAAAATTTCAAAAGGGTTAGCATTGTTGGAATTTTTTTGTATTTCAAAAGTTCAAAACACACTTTACATGTGTTCACCGTCCAAAATAAATGCTACCATCCAACCTAGATTGTAACATCCTTATTTAGTGTGTTTCCGCCCTATAATTAAAGGTTTGCCGCCCATTATTTAATTGTTGTCGCCCACATTTATGTTATCCACTATCTTGCTATTCAGAAAGTCTTTGCCTATAAATACCAAGTCTATTTCTCATATGGAGACAAACATATCAGCTTCATTTTCCTCACCTTTCCTCTCCCCTCTACTTTCTCTACTTCTTGGGCATATTGAGAAATTGATGTAAGATCAAGTTTTGATCGTGTAGTACAACTCTATGTTTTGATGATTACAAGTTAACTATTGTGTATGAACAATTGTGGTACTCTAATGTTGTTTTCTGAGTGTTTATATGACAGGCTCTGACTCTGGTCTAACTACACACAAATCATAAGCACTATGTTCAAAGAGTAACCTACGCAACGCTTTCGCAATCTCTATGTTCAATCTGAACAGTAGAAAAAGCTTCAGAAGATCTGAAGTTACTAAAGCTCTGATATGGATTCAGTTCACTTGAAGTTCTGAAGACCAGAAGTTCTGAAGGTCCAGTCGCTCTGAAGGTTCAGACGCTCTGAGAGTCCAGAAGTTCTGAAGGTCCAGAAGCTGAATAATGTAGACTCTGAAGTCCAAGTGTAAGCTGGCTCTGAAGACCAAGTTATCTCTACTCTGATGTCCAGATGCAGATGATACGAAGGTCAGAGGATCCAAGCTTCCCTCTGACTCTGATCACCAAGCTTCACAAGTTCCCACATGAAGCATCACTCTGATCAGAAGTCTCCTAGGTTAAAGGTCACATCGCTATCTAAAGTACAAAAGGACTTGTACAATTCATGACGACCTTACCTACCAAGTTCAGCTACAGCAGAACCTGGAATTTCCAGATCTGCCCTCCAACGGTAGCATCTCATGCAAACCCTATTCCTTGGAGTATTTAAAGTAGCTGAAGATGAAAGATGCCGCCTAAGAAACTTTGTTCAAGCACAAGCAATATTTCAATATTCTCTTAAGCAATCTTTCTTCATTGAATTCATTGTGTTTACTACAAGCTTTTCTAGAAGCAACTTCATTGTAAACCAAACCTCTTAAACAATTTGTTTAGTGTTCCTTAAGGAGACCAAGATTGGTTAGATCCTTGAGAAGACTAAGAGAGTGAATCTTAGTGTGAGCTAAGTCAGTGTATTGTTAGTCACTTGTAGGTTTCAAGTGCAGTTGTAACAAAACTCTGATTAGTGGATTGCCTTCATTCTAAGAAGGAAGAAATCACCTTCACGGGTGGACTGGATTAGCTTGAGTGATTTATCAAGTGAACCAGGATAAAATCCTTGTGTGCTTTTCTTATCTCTTATCTTAAGCACTTTACTTTGACTCGAGAGAGATTTGTTAAAATCTCAAGTGGGAAGTTTTATCTTGAAAACGCTATTCAAACCCCATTTCTATCGTTTTTCATACCTTCAATTGGTATCATAGCGCAAGTTCTGATTACCACACCTAACAGTGTTCAGTGATCCGGGCCGGTGTGAAAAACTGTTATGGCTACCACCAGTGAAACGCAAAAGGATGATTACAATGCAAAGCCTCCTATGTTCGATGGTCAAAGATTCGAGTACTGGAAAGACAGAATCGAAAGCTTTTTTCTGGGCTTTGATGCAGATCTCTGGGATATCATAGTGGATGGCTACGAGCGTCCAGTTGATGCTGATGGCAAGAAGATTTCCAGAACAGAGATGACTGCTGAGCAAAAGAAGCTCTACTCACAGCACCACAAAGCTAGAGCTATTCTTCTTAGTACTATTTCCTATGAAGAGTATCAGAAGATCACAGATCATGAGTTTGCTAAGGGTATCTTTGAATCTTTGAAGATGTCCCATGAAGGAAACAAGAAGGTGAAAGAATCAAAGGCTCTCTCCTTGATCCAGAAGTACGAATCCTTCATAATGGAGTCCAACGAGTCCATTGAGGATATGTTCTCCAGATTTCAGTTGCTTGTAGCTGGGATTAGACCTCTCAACAAAAGCTACACTACAAAGGATCATGTCATAAGAGTTCTAAAAAGCCTTCCTGAAAGCTGGATGCCTTTAGTGACCTCCATAGAGATCACAAGAGATGTTGAGTGTATGAGTTTGGAAGAACTCATCAACATACTGAAATGTCATGAACTGAAGCGTTCAGAAATGCAGGATCTGAGGAAGAAGTCTATAGCTTTGAAATCCAAATCTGAGAAATCTAAAGCTCTTCAAGCTGAAGCAGAAGAATCTGAAGAAGCATCAGAAGATTCTGATGAAGATGAACTAACTTTGATTTCCAAAAGGCTTAACCGCATTTGGAAGCACAGGCAGAACAAGTACAGAGGCTCTGGAAAGGCTAAAGGAAAGTATGAATCTTCATCTGCTCAGAAGAAGTCTTCATCAAAGGAAGTCACATGTTTTGAATGCAAAGAATCAGGGCATTACAAGAGTGATTGTCCAAAGCTGAAAAAGGACAAGAAGCCAAAGAAGCATTTCAAGACTAAGAAAAGTCTGATGGTGACTTTTGATGAATCAGAGTCAGAAGATGTTGACTCTGACAGAGAAGTTCAAGGACTCATGGCTGTTGTCAAGGACAAAGAAGCAGAGTCAAAAGATGCAACTAACTCTGAATCAGCATAAGAGAAAGACCCTAACTCAGATGATGAAAATGAGGTATTCGCTTCCTTCTCACCCTCTGAACTAAAATGTGCTTTGTCTGATATTATGGATAAGTATAACTCCTTAATGACTAAGCATAAAAAGTTGAAAAAGGATTTCTCTGCTGCTACTAGGACTTCTGCTGAACATGAAAAAACTATTTCTGAAATGAAAGAGAACAATCATGCTTTAGTAAACTATAACTCTGTGCTTAAGAACCAGATTGCTAAGTTAGAAGAAGTTGTTGCCTATGATACCTCTGATAATAAGAATGAATCTAAATATGAAAAATCCTTTCAAAGATTCCTAGCTAAAAGCGTAGACAGAAGCCTGATGGCTTCAATGATCTATGGCGTAAGAAGAAATGGAATGTATGGCATTGGTTATTCTAGACCCAATAGAAGTGAGCCTCCTATGCCTAAGGCTAAATCCTTGTATGAAAATTTTGTACCCTCTGGTACTATATTGCCTGAACCATTACCTGTTAAAGTTGCTAACCTCCCTCTCAAAAAGGGAACTTTCTCCATGTCTAAATATCATGCTCAAATTCCTTTACACTATCATGTTGAGAAACCTAAGGAGGTCAGAACCTCTGAGATAACTAACAAGAGAGGACCCAGAAAGTGGGTACCTAAGGATAAGATTATCTATGTTGCAGATATCCTTGATCGCTCCACTGAAACACCAATCATGGTATCTGGACAGTGGATGCTCGCGTCACATGACGGGAGAAAGGCGTATGTTCCAAGAGCTAAAACTTAAGCCTGGAGACGAAGTTGGCTTTGGTGGCAATGAGAAGGGTAAAATTGTTGGTTCTGGTACTATTTGTGTTGATAGTAGTCCATGCATTGACAATGTTCTATTGGTAGACGGTTTAACTCACAACTTATTGTCTATAAGTCAATTAGCTGACAAGGGTTATGATGTTATTTTCAATCAAAAGTCTTGCTAGGCTGTAAGTCAGATCGATGGCTCTGTTCTATTTAACAGCAAGAGGAGGAACAGCATCTATAAGATCAGATTGTCTGAGTTGGAATCTCATAATGTAAAGTGCCTTCTTTCTGTTAATGAGGAGCAATGGGTATGGCATAGACGGTTAGGGCATGCCAGTATGAGAAAGATTTCTCAGCTGAGTAAGCTTAACCTTGTCAGGGGCTTACCTGCTCTGAAGTTCTCTTCAGATGCTCTTTGTGAAGCATGTCAGAAAGGAAAATTTACAAAAGTCTCGTTTAAGGCAAAGAATGTTGTTTCCACCTCAAGACCATTGGAACTTCTGCATATCGACCTGTTTGGACCAGTGTAAACTGAGTCTATAGGTGGCAAGAGATATGGGATGGTCATTGTTGACGACTATAGCCGCTGGACATGGGTAAAATTTCTATCCCGCAAGGTTGAGTCTCATTCTGCGTTCTCTACCGTTATTGCCCAAGTGGAAAACGAGAAGAGTTGCAGGATTGTGCGTGTCAGAAGTGATCATGGCAGAGTTTGAGAATGACAAGTTTGAGAGTCTGTTTGATTCCTATGGAATTGCACATGATTTCTCTTGTCCTAGAACTCCTAAACAAAATGGTGTTGTGGAAAGGAAGAATAGAACTCTTCAGAAGATGGCTAGAACCATGCTCCAAGAAACTGACATGGCAAAGCACTTTTGGGCAGAGGCAGTAAACACAACATGTTACATTCAGAACAGAATCTCTGTGAGACTAATTCTGGATAAGACCCAACATCTCTTATTATCATCCTTTTGGTTGTGTTTGTTATGTTCTGAATACTAAGGATAGATTGCATAAGTTTGATGCTAAATCCTCTAAATGTCTATTACTTGGTTACTCTGATCGCTCTAAAGGTTTCAGATTCTATAATACTGATGCTAAAACTATTGAGGAATCTATTCATGTTAGATTTGACGATAAGCTTGACTCTGATCAGTCAAAGCTAGTTGAAAAGTTTGCAGATATGAGCATAAATGTTTCTGATAAAGGCAAAGCTCCAGAGGAAGTTGAGCCAGAGGAAGATGAACCAGAAGAAGCTGGTCCCTCTGATTCACAACCTCAGAAGAAGAGCAGAATTGCTGCGTCTCACCCTAAGGAATTGATTCTGGGAAACAAAGATGAACCAGTCAGAACCAGATCAGCCTTCAGACCCTCTGAAGAGACTCTGCTCAGTCTGAAAGGATTGGTGTCCCTAATTGAACCCAAGTCAATTGATGAAGCTCTTCAAGACAAGGACTGGATTTTGGCAATGGAGGAAGAACTGAATCAATTCTCCAAGAATGATGTTTGGAACCTAGTCAAGAAACCTCAAGGTGCTCACATGATTGGAACAAAATGGGTTTTCAGAAACAAGCTGAATGAGAAAGGAGATGTAGTCAGAAACAAAGCAAGGCTAGTTGCTCAAGGCTACAGTCAGCAAGAAGGAATTGATTATACTGAAACTTTTGCTCCAGTAGCAAGATTGGTAGCAATCAGACTGCTGATCTCTTTCTCAGTGAATCACAACATAATTCTTCATTAGATGGATGTTAAGAGTGCCTTCCTAAATGGTTACATCTCAGAGGAAGTCTATGTGCACCAACCTCCTGGTTTTGAAGATGAGAAGAACCCTGACCATGTTTTCAAACTGAAGAAATCTCTCTATGGTTTGAAGCAAGCTCCTAGAGCATGGTATGAGAGACTAAGCTCATTCCTTCTGGAAAATGAGTTTGTAAGGGGTAAAGTAGATACAACTCTCTTTTGCAAAACCTACAAAGATGATATCTTAATTGTGCAAATTTATGTTGATGATATTATATTTGGATCTGCTAATCCATCTCTATGCAAAGAGTTTTCTAAGATGATGCAGGCTGAATTTGAAATGAGTATGATGGGAGAACTCAAGTAATTTCTAGGCATACTGACCACAAAGGAGAATGAGATATCAGATACTTTCCCTGATGAAAAAAAAAATGAATGATTCCATGACTAAAAGCATGTTTGCACTCATTGATTCCAAAACTTGGTTGTGATTACATGATTCAGTTAGAATTTTTGAAGCATACATGAAGTTACTTGAAAATTAAGGATATTTTGAAATAAGCCTAGCCTGTGAGGAAGTGTTCCTATACACTGTGAGTGAGAGAACATCACTGTTTTACATGATTGATTTTGTTTGAGTCTCTGATATTATTGGTTGCATGGAATTGATAGGAAGGGATCAAGGCATTAGGATTCATGATAACTACTTGGCCAAATAGCCTACCTATTTCAATTAAAATCCATTAGTTACCCCTCTGAGCCTAAAAGTGGAAAATTTTATTTTCGTGATTACTTGTGATAAAACCCCAAGCCTAAAAGAAAAACAATGACTTTACCCAAGCTTGATAGGCTAAAAGAGCATTTATGACTAGGGTTGTGTTGTGTTATTTGGATTCTATACTTATGCTTCACAAAAAGAGAAGGAGAAAAAGAAAAAGAACAAGAAGAGAATAAAGAAGAAATTGATATGAGTTGGTTTGAATTGAAAATGGTGAATGAGAATTGGTTTAGAGCAAATTGTGGAAGTTCATACTATGAAAGTTAGTTGTGATTGCTCTCTTTGGCTTGTCAAGCTTCTTATAAAATCCAGAAAAACCATGTTCTTAGTAGCCCAGCCACATTACAACCCTCTGAAAGTCCTTAGTGATCCTTGATAAGAAATGTGACTTCGATGATTGAGGAGACAGAGAACAACTTCGAATTTTTGTGATTCAGTGATGTATGAGAGAAACACTAACCTTGTTAAATTTACTTGATATATCCTGGCTTGTTAGAATGTTCCCTGATCAAGAGTAATTGACTGTATGCTTTTTGAATTTCTGATTGGATAAGTAATTGTACCCTTGTTGTGAAATCTCTTGTGGGCATCATGCTTCTCTTTGGGATTATTAAATCAATCTTTGAGCAAACTTGCAAATAGAGTTTTGAAAATGTTCAGCCATGCTTGTTTGATTACAGTCTTGACCTTTTGTTTGAGGACAAACAAAGTTCTAAGTTGAGGGGAGTTGATAAGTACCAAATTTACCACATTTTACCTATTGTTTTTAGGCCCTTATCTTGTTAATTATGTCATTTTACTATCAAATTAACTCTCTTTGATTAGAATTTCTTAGAAATGTGCTTTAGTCATAATCTTTTCTTGTTTTAAGTTTTTGTGTCCAAAT
Source organism: Lotus japonicus (assembly GCF_012489685.1). Classification (NCBI taxonomy): domain Eukaryota; kingdom Viridiplantae; phylum Streptophyta; class Magnoliopsida; order Fabales; family Fabaceae; genus Lotus; species Lotus japonicus. Next base: position 87,641,654 of record NC_080041.1, on the reverse strand, counting down.
TTGTGATTTTTCTTACCAAAAGTGAGCTTTTAATAAATGTTTCTTGATGAGTAAGTCACCTTGATCTGATCCTTAAGCTAAAAATAAGTGAATGAAGGATAGAAAGAAATTTATTTCACATTCTTCCTTGCTAAAGAATCACGAAATTGCCTTGCTTGGATTGATGATTTCATGGCTTGAAATAACATGTGCTTTGGTTGGTTTTGTGCAGAATTTTTGCAAAGAATGATTGAATATTCTTTCACACATAAACAACTCAAGGAAAGGGAGAATGAAATCAGAATAAGAAGCAAGAGAACATGGCAAAAGTAGAAAGAAAAGCAAGAGAACAAGGCAAAAGTAGCTTGGACAAGATAAAGAAAGAAAAGCAAGAGTATGGAATAAAGAATGATTCATAAAGAATGATTAAAAAACCAAACTTTGCTTTGTGAATATACATTGATTCAGCTTGCAATTGTTTACATGGAGTGTTCCTTGAAAGTATGACTAAACAATGCAAGAGAAGCATGGGCAAACAAAAGGACAAAGAACTAAAGAAGGATGAATGCAGTTTGGCTTCAGAATTTCTGGTGCTTATTGCGTGAGCCATTTCTCATAACTCAGACATTTTCTCGACAATCCGACGGTTCATATTGAATATCAATGGGTTGGGAACAACATATCCAAATTTCAGGCCAATCCAACGGTTAATCAAGTCACAATGACCGTTTTTCTAAAAGAGGTCTGAGCTGTCCAACACCCACGGGTTGAGGGACCAAAACTCAATTTCCTCCCACAATCATGAAGGGACAAAGCCCACATGAAGTAATGTGATTATCAGCTGATTCATGATGATAATGGAGGTCCCAAGGTGTGGTTAAAGTGGCTTGAATGGGGGACAAAGACAAAAGCAAAAGATAAAGCAAAAGATTTAAAGAAAAAGAAAGTGGAGCTTTCATGATCAAGAGGCCAACCACCACCACGGTTTTAGCACTCAAAAATACTATAAATAGACCCTTAAGCTCTCCTTCATGATCATCCCTTCTCAAGTCTTTCTTACCTCTTCATTCTATAAGTGTATTCTTGAGTTCTTGATCCTAGGAGGCTTCTTAGAGCTCCTCTTCCATCATCTTTGTCCTTGTAAGTTTTAAGCTATTCATGGCTATGAGTAGCTAAACTCCTTGTGTTGGGATTAGTTGTAACCTTTTGATTATGTATTCATCTTGATTTTCATATGTGAATCCTTGTTCTATGCATGATTTTAATGAAGTAATCTTGTTTTTAATGCTTGTTTTGGAATTGACCATTTAAAACATGATCTTGAATTTGGTATGTGAGTGAAAGCTACATGTTAAGTTGATATAGATTGTTTCATCTTTGAATCTTAATTGCTAGACATAGAGTTAGGATTCATAGTCTTTAACACCTGAATCTATAAATTGCTTTGTTGGTTATGCAAGACATTGATAGCTAGGGAAGTTAATTAATGATCTTTTTATGTGAGACATCAATAAAAAAGATAAGAATTGGTGTGATGAAATCCATGCTAGGACAAGATTCATGTATGAGATTATATGATACATAAATCAATTGGTGAAAACTAATCCCAACACTTTTCTCAACTTGTTACAATTTAAATCTCATTTTATTGCTTACTTTGCTTTATTCTCTATTGTATGAACTTGGTTACAAAACAAACAAACAAACTCTTTGAAAAACTTATTGCTTAAGTAATCATCACTGAAGAACGGCATTTGTATTTCCAATTCCCTGTGGATTCGACAAAACCCTTTGCTATACTACAACTGAGTCTTGAAGGATTGGAAAGTGGTAGAGTAAAAATCCTTCAACAAAATGGCGCCGTTGCCGGGGAATTGTGTTAATACAAAAAGCATTGCTTTAAAATGGTTAACTTAAGCAATTGTAAATGTTGTATATATAGGTGACCACAAAGGAGAATGAGATATCAGATACTTTCCCTGATGAAAAAAAAAATGAATGATTCCATGACTAAAAGCATGTTTGCACTCATTGATTCCAAAACTTGGTTGTGATTACATGATTCAGTTAGAATTTTTGAAGCATACATGAAGTTACTTGAAAATTAAGGATATTTTGAAATAAGCCTAGCCTGTGAGGAAGTGTTCCTATACACTGTGAGTGAGAGAACATCACTGTTTTACATGATTGATTTTGTTTGAGTCTCTGATATTATTGGTTGCATGGAATTGATAGGAAGGGATCAAGGCATTAGGATTCATGATAACTACTTGGCCAAATAGCCTACCTATTTCAATTAAAATCCATTAGTTACCCCTCTGAGCCTAAAAGTGGAAAATTTTATTTTCGTGATTACTTGTGATAAAACCCCAAGCCTAAAAGAAAAACAATGACTTTACCCAAGCTTGATAGGCTAAAAGAGCATTTATGACTAGGGTTGTATGCAAGTTGAGGGGAGAAAGCTATTATGGTTCATGTGTTGTGTTATTTGGATTCTATACTTATGCTTCACAAAAAGAGAAGGAGAAAAAGAAAAAGAACAAGAAGAGAATAAAGAAGAAATTGATATGAGTTGGTTTGAATTGAAAATGGTGAATGAGAATTGGTTTAGAGCAAATTGTGGAAGTTCATACTATGAAAGTTAGTTGTGATTGCTCTCTTTGGCTTGTCAAGCTTCTTATAAAATCCAGAAAAACCATGTTCTTAGTAGCCCAGCCACATTACAACCCTCTGAAAGTCCTTAGTGATCCTTGATAAGAAATGTGACTTCGATGATTGAGGAGACAGAGAACAACTTCGAATTTTTGTGATTCAGTGATGTATGAGAGAAACACTAACCTTGTTAAATTTACTTGATATATCCTGGCTTGTTAGAATGTTCCCTGATCAAGAGTAATTGACTGTATGCTTTTTGAATTTCTGATTGGATAAGTAATTGTACCCTTGTTGTGAAATCTCTTGTGGGCATCATGCTTCTCTTTGGGATTATTAAATCAATCTTTGAGCAAACTTGCAAATAGAGTTTTGAAAATGTTCAGCCATGCTTGTTTGATTACAGTCTTGACCTTTTGTTTGAGGACAAACAAAGTTCTAAGTTGAGGGGAGTTGATAAGTACCAAATTTACCACATTTTACCTATTGTTTTTAGGCCCTTATCTTGTTAATTATGTCATTTTACTATCAAATTAACTCTCTTTGATTAGAATTTCTTAGAAATGTGCTTTAGTCATAATCTTTTCTTGTTTTAAGTTTTTGTGTCCAAATTTGTGATTTTTCTTACCAAAAGTGAGCTTTTAATAAATGTTTCTTGATGAGTAAGTCACCTTGATCTGATCCTTAAGCTAAAAATAAGTGAATGAAGGATAGAAAGAAATTTATTTCACATTCTTCCTTGCTAAAGAATCACGAAATTGCCTTGCTTGGATTGATGATTTCATGGCTTGAAATAACATGTGCTTTGGTTGGTTTTGTGCAGAATTTTTGCAAAGAATGATTGAATATTCTTTCACACATAAACAACTCAAGGAAAGGGAGAATGAAATCAGAATAAGAAGCAAGAGAACATGGCAAAAGTAGAAAGAAAAGCAAGAGAACAAGGCAAAAGTAGCTTGGACAAGATAAAGAAAGAAAAGCAAGAGCATGGAATAAAGAATGATTCATAAAGAATGATTAAAAAACCAAACTTTGCTTTGTGAATATACATTGATTCAGCTTGCAATTGTTTACATGGAGTGTTCCTTGAAAGTATGACTAAACAATGCAAGAGAGGCATGGGCAAACAAAAGGACAAAGAACTAAAGAAGGATGAATGCAGTTTGGCTTCAGAATTTCTGGTGCTTATTGTGTGAGCCATTTCTCACAACTCAGAAATTTTCTCGACAATCCGACGGTTCATATTGAAGATCAATGGGTTGGGAACAACATATCCAAATTTCAGGCCAATCCAACGGTTAATCAAGTCACAATGACCGTTTTTCTAAAAGAGGTCTGAGCTGTCCAACACCCACGGGTTGAGGGACCAAAACTCAATTTCCTCCCACAATCATGAAGGGACAAAGCCCACATGAAGTAATGTGATTATCAGCTGATTCATGATGATAATGGAGGTCCCAAGGTGTGGTTAAAGTGGCTTGAATGGGGGACAAAGACAAAAGCAAAAGATAAAGCAAAAGATTTAAAGAAAAAGAAAGTGGAGCTTTCATGATCAAGAGGCCAACCACCACCACGGTTTTGAAAGCTCCACCCAAAACCGTGGTGGTGGTTGGCCTCTTGATCATGAAAGCTCCACTTTCTTTTTCTTTAAATCTTTTGCTTTATCTTTTGCTTTTGTCTTTGTCCCCCATTCAAGCCACTTTAACCACACCTTGGGACCTCCATTATCATCATGAATCAGCTGATAATCACATTACTTCATGTGGGCTTTGTCCCTTCATGATTGTGGGAGGAAATTGAGTTTTGGTCCCTCAACCCGTGGGTGTTGGACAGCTCAGACCTCTTTTAGAAAAACGGTCATTGTGACTTGATTAACCGTTGGATTGGCCTGAAATTTGGATATGTTGTTCCCAACCCATTGATCTTCAATATGAACCGTCGGATTGTCGAGAAAATGTCTGAGTTGTGAGAAATGGCTCACGCAATAAGCACCAGAAATTCTGAAGCCAAACTGCATTCATCCTTCTTTAGTTCTTTGTCCTTTTGTTTGCCCATGCTTCTCTTGCATTGTTTAGTCATACTTTCAAGGAACACTCCATGTAAACAATTGCAAGCTGAATCAATGTATATTCACAAAGCAAAGTTTGGTTTTTTAATCATTCTTTATGAATCATTCTTTATTCCATGCTCTTGCTTTTCTTTCTTTATCTTGTCCAAGCTACTTTTGCCTTGTTCTCTTGCTTTTCTTTCTACTTTTGCCATGTTCTCTTGCTTCTTATTCTGATTTCATTCTCCCTTTCCTTGAGTTGTTTATGTGTGAAAGAATATTCAATCATTCTTTGCAAAAATTCTGCACAAAACCAACCAAAGCACATGTTATTTCAAGCCATGAAATCATCAATCCAAGCAAGGCAATTTCGTGATTCTTTAGCAAGGAAGAATGTGAAATAAATTTCTTTCTATCCTTCATTCACTTATTTTTAGCTTAAGGATCAGATCAAGGTGACTTACTCATCAAGAAACATTTATTAAAAGCTCACTTTTGGTAAGAAAAATCACAAATTTGGACACAAAAACTTAAAACAAGAAAAGATTATGACTAAAGCACATTTCTAAGAAATTCTAATCAAAGAGAGTTAATTTGATAGTAAAATGACATAATTAACAAGATAAGGGCCTAAAAACAATAGGTAAAATGTGGTAAATTTGGTACTTATCACATACAAGTTGATCAAACACCAGAAGGAACTTACATCCATCAGAGCAAGTACACTAAAGAACTTCTGAAAAAGTTCAACATGACAGAATCTACAATTGCTAAGACTCCAATGCATCCTACATGCATTCTGGAGAAGGAAAATGCTAGTGGTAAAGTGTGTCAGAAGCTCTATCGTGGTTATTGTGATGCTGATTATGCTGGAGACAGAACTGAAAGGAAAAGTACTTCTGGAAATTGTCAATTTCTAGGAAGTAACTTAGTCTCATGGGCAAGCAAGAGGCAATCTACGATTGCACTATCCACTGCAGAGGCAGAATATATCTCAGCAGCTATTTGCAGTACTCAGATGCTCTGGATGAAACATCAACTAGAAGATTATCAAATCCTGGAGAGCAACATTTCAATCTACTGTGATAATACTGCTGCAATCTCACTCAGTAAGAATCCTATCTTACATTCAAGGGCAAAGCATATTGAGGTAAAGTATCAATTTATTAGAGATTATGTGCAGAAGGGCGTACTTCTTCTGAAGTTTGTTGAAAAATCTGAATATGGACTTTTGTCCAGCATGAAGATGGATCAGAACCTCTGACTATGATGCTTCTCTATCAGAAGATGTCTAGTTCAGAAGGTAACTTGTCAGATGCTGAGTATCCATCGATACTTACTCTGAGACAAGACTGCAAGAGTGTGTCAGTTCATTCTGATGCCTCGTTCCTTGTGCCCGTCCAGCTTTTCTGTTGTATTGACTATGATGCGCTTGTTCTCCACCGTGTGTTTTGTGTATTAACTGTTCATAATTATGTCTTTAATTTTCAACCGTTGATTTTAACTTTGCTTGACAGCCAACAACGGTTACCTTCAAAAACCACTACGCACACACGTTCTCCATCACTTGTTGTTTTACTCTCTCTCTCTCTCTCTCTCTCTCTCTCTCTCTCTCTCTCTCTCTCTCTCTCCTGTTTGCAAAACCCTTTTCTCCACGATTTCTCTTTCTCCTATTTCATCCTTTCTTTCTACCCAAACCTCCAACCGCTTCAAAAATGGTGAGATCCGTCAAAGGTAAAACTGCTGACGGAAGGAAATTTCCTACCATGGTGGTGGGTCAGGCAACCGGTTAATCTAATACTGCTCCTCCGCGAAATCAACCATAGATTCAAGCCACCAATCAGATGATTCCACTCGCACAAAGGGGTTGTGCTGTTACTTGTGTCTTCTCTCCTGATGAACTCCAAGTTCTTGCTGAATGGAGATTTGATCTTGACAACATAGCTGCCAATGGGTTTGATCTTCGTCCTGAAGTAAAAGCTCAAGGCTGGGAAGAGTACTTCAACAGGCTTCCTGGTCCAGTGTACATTAAAATGGTAAAGGAATTCTGGAAGCATGCCGACTGTGATGACAATCAAGTAGTTTCCTACATTGCGGGCAGAAGAATCATCATCACGGAGAAGTCATTTGTCGATCTTCTGGGCGAAGATACCAGTACCGGCTACAGATTCCAATTACAGGAATCAAAGGTGAAGCCAAAGACCAAAGATGTTGTTAATCAAGCCCTCTACAAAAACTGGTGGCCAGGCAAGAATGACTGCAAAGTAATAGAACTTCATCCTAAGCTGAGGATTTTGCACAAGATTATTCTACATTGCTTCAATCAAAGGCCAAAGGGAAGATCTCCAGACTACATCAATTTCTGTCAGAAAGTGATGCTCTTCTTCATTCAGGATCGCAAGAAAATCTGTCTTCCTTTCTTCCTGTTCTCTTATCTCAAAGAGTGCATCAAGAAGTCAAGAACAACTGCTTCTCTGAAATCTGCAATCAGATACATCCCCTTTGGAAGATTGCTCTCAGACCTCTTCCTGGAAAGCAAGTTGATAGAGGATCTGACTAAAGCAGGTTGCACAGAGGATCTGACGACGATTGTTGGTGATGTCTTCTCTCCCTCAACCATGAAAAGAATGGGATTGATCAAAACAAAGGTTCCTCCTGTTCAAGAAGACACCTCTGACGAAGTCAGAAGAAGAAGAGTCCCTTTGAATGATTACCGTCTATGGTCCAAAGCTGATGATCCAGTTGCTATCATGCACTATTTAGATGATCTGAGGGAGCAAGGTTTTGAAATAGATGTGGATGAGTTCTTCAGAACCCTGCCACCAGCTCCAGTTTATGATTCTCCTCCAAAGAAGAAGAAGAAGATGAAAAAGAAGATTGTAAAGGATACCTCTGAAGAGAATGATCCCTCTGATGATGTTGATCAGCCAATCAAGAAGAAGGAGAAGCCTAAGAGGAAACACGAGGAACCCTCTAAGCCAGATGCTCCATCTGATGGTGATGATGATGATGCTCCTCCACCAAAGAAGTTGAAAAAGCAAGTAAGAATCGTGGTGAAGCCGACTCGTGTGGAACCAGCTCTTGAGGTAACCAGAACTGAGGCTCCTGCCAGGGTTACCCGATCTGCAGTTAAATCATCAAGTAAGTATGCTGTTTCATTTGATGATGATGATTTAAACTCTATTGATGCACTACCAATTTCTGCCTTCCTAAATCGCACTGCTACTCCACTCTCTCCTGTTCAAGAGTCCTTACCAGCAGACCAAAACACCTCTCCCACTTCTTCACCCAGATCTTCATTCTTTCAACCCTCTGATGAAGAAGCACCTCTTTGGAATATGCTTCAGACTCCTAAACCCTCTGAGCCTACCTCACCTATTATCCTTCAATATAATCCACAAGCCTCTGAACCCAACATTTCTGATCAACCTAACCCTGATCCCAGAATTTCTGATCACTCTGTACGCAGAGTCTCTGATCATACTATTCGCAGAACATCTGATACAGACAATACTGCTCCTTGTCCTTCTGTATCATTTCCCACAAACGTTGCCAACTCTTCACCCTCAAATAACTCTGAGTCCATTCGCAAATTTGCTTAAATTGCGAAAGAGAAAACTTCTGCTATTCCTGACTACTATAAGACTATTCCTAGCCCAAGGAAATATCCTGGACCTAGACCAGAACCTCTGGTTGATCCAGATCATCCAATTCCAGTAGTCCCTCTGAATGCAGCACCTCCCTCACCTTCCCTGAATGCAGCACCTCCCTCACCTTCTCATGTACAACCAGAAACTTTACAACCAGAAAACTCTGTCTCAAACCATTCCTCAGTTAAATCTCAAAACTTGAGATTGAGACTTCTCAGCCTAACCTTGAGAACAACACTTCAAATATCCAAACTTTAGATGTTGGTTCTCCTCAGGCTGCTTCTGAAGCAAATAGTAGCAATCACCCTCCTTCTCCTGAAACAAACCTATCCATTGTTCCTTATACCCATCTCAGACCCAACTCCCTTCTTGAGTGCATCAATGTGTTTAATCATGAAGCATCATTAATGGTTCGCAATGTGCAAGGTCACACTGATCTTCATGAGAACCCAGACTCTGTTGCTGAAGAATGGGATCGTCTGTGTGATTGGATGATCGCTCAAGTTCCAATCATGATGAGTCACCTCACGACTGAAAGGGATCAGAGGATTGAAGCTGCTAGGCAGTGTTTCAACAGAAGATTGACTAACTTCTCTTTATTGCAATATGTGATTACTTACCCTGTTATTCCTTTTGCCTTGTGTCTTTTATTATTTGTGTTTAACATAACATATAACTAAAACTCTTTTTTATTAATTACTCTATATTACACAAGCATTAGCATTACATCTGCATTTTTTTCCTAGAATGGAGGATCCTTCCTCATTCTTCTACACTCAATGTGCTGCTCTGCTCTATCTTTCTCCAGACGATAGAGTCTATACTCTATGTTGCAGAGTCTTTGGCTCAGCTCTCCTCCATCGTCTCCAGAGTTTTCTGCACTGCTTCCTTCTCTTCCAGCAGATTCAGATCCAGCTTGCTCAGCTCCTGAATCTCCTCCACGAAGCAGAGGAACTCCTTTAGATCTTTTTCCAATTCTGGACTCAGATCTTTCTCCAGCAGCTTTGTAGTCAGCTCATGTATTGTTGTCGGACCCTCTGGGTGCCTGATCTTGATGAAGAGATCTTCATCAAAAGCCTTCCTTCTGAGCTCCTCTAATGCAACGATGTATGCTGCCATTTATTTTTCTGAAGTAGTCTTGTTGTGAAGCCTACTTTGTTCTTAATCGCCTTATATAAGCACCCTTCACTCTCCAGAAGTTATTGCTCTTGCGGTTTCTCGAGGATTCATAGTTGGGAAACTGTTCCGTTCTTAACTCCTTGGCCGGTGGTAAACGTCTTTTTATCTTCGCCAGTAAACGTCTCATTTAATTCTCTGCATCCGCTTTAATTTATCTCACTACATAACTATTTTCTTAATTACTTACTACTTTTTAATTGTTATCTTTTTAACTTAGTCCTTCTCTAAGGGGGAGTACCTTGTACTTCAAGCTAAGTTTTTCACACCTCGTACTTTTTGCTTATGACAAAAAGGGGGAGTACATAATAAGTTTTTGATGTGTAGGCTGTGTTAGTGTGATTTCTTTTTCTTTTGGAGAATTTCAAGAGATCTCATCTTTATGACTATAGATCTGTCTGAGGGCATATACAAGGAATACATTTTCACTTCTTCTGAAGTGATCGTATGCTAAAACGGTTTACTCAGAGATGATATTATGCTCTTTACTCTGAATAGTTTTGCGCTCTGATATTCACCAATTATCTATGTCATATACTCTGACGCTGATCTCATTCATTCTTTAGTTCAGAATCTAGATATTACTAATGTTTTCCGTTAAGTCTTAGATTCAGGGGGAGCTAAGCTCAAGAATCAAGCTGAGACTTGGATTCAGAATGAGCAATATAAACCATTCACCTCAGGATAAGTTTATCTCTAGTCTCTAAACTCTGAGTGAATTCAGTTTATTGTTTAAGAATTGTTCATCAAAATACTTGGTTTTGCCATCATCAAAAAGGGGGAGATTGTAAGATCAAGTTTTGATCGTGTAGTACAACTCTATGTTTTGATGATTACAAGTTAACTATTGTGTACGAACAATTGTGGTACTCTAATGTTGTTTTCTGAGTGTTTATATGACAGGCTCTAACTCTTGTCTAACTACACACAAATCATAAGCACTATGTTCAAAGAGTAACCTACGCAACGCTTTCGCAATCTCTATGTTCAATCTGAACAGTAGAAAAAGCTTCAGAAGATCTGAAGTTACTAAAGCTCTGATATGGATTTAGTTCACTTGAAGTTCTGAAGACCAGAAGTTTTGAAGGTCCAGTCGCTCTGAAGGTTCAGACGCTCTGAGAGTCCAGAAGTTCTGAAGGTCCAGAAGCTGAATAGTGTAGACTCTGAAGTCCAAGTGTAAGCTGGCTCTGAAGACCAAGTTATCTCTACTCTGATGTCCAGATGCAGATGATACGAAGGTCAGAGGATCCAAGCTTCCCTCTGACTCTGATCACCAAGCTTTACAAGTTCCCACATGAAGCATCACTCTGATCAGAAGTCTCCTAGGTTAAAGGTCACGTCGCTATCCAAAGTACAAAAGGACTTGTACAATTCATGACGACCTTACCTACCAAGTTCAGCTACAGCAGAACCTGGAATTTCCAGATCTGCCCTCCAACGGTAGCATCTCATGCAAACCCTATTCCTTGGAGTATTTAAAGTAGCTGAAGATGAAAGATGCCGCCTAAGAAACTTTGTTCAAGCACAAGCAATATTTCAATATTCTCTTAAGCAATCTTTCTTCATTGAATTCATTGTGTTTACTACAAGCTTTTCTAGAAGCAACTTCATTGTAAACCAAACCTCTTAAACAGTTTGTTTAGTGTTCCTTAAGGAGACCAAGGTTGGTTAGATCCTTGAGAAGACTAAGAGAGTGAATCTTAGTGTGAGCTAAGTCAGTGTATTGTTAGTCACTTGTAGGTTTCAAGTGCAGTTGGAACAAAACTCTGATTAGTGGATTGCCTTCATTATAAGAAGGAAGAAATCACCTTCACGGGTGGACTGGATTAGCTTGAGTGATTTATCAAGTGAAGCAGGATAAAATCCTTGTGTGCTTTTCTTATCTCTTATCTTAAGCACTTTACTTTGAATCGAGATAGATTTGTTAAAATCTCAAGTGGGAAGTTTTATCTTGAAAACGCTATTCAAACCCCCCCTTTCTATCGTTTTTCATACCTTCAATTGATATCGCTAGTTCTGTGACCCGGTTTATTACCGGAAGAGGCTGCTTAATCCTGGGGGAGTGTTTGAGATAATACCCGAATAAAACTCTCAAGAACAGCGAATTGATTTTCGCGACTCAGCTTGTTTTATTATATTGGAGGTTCTAGTTCGTGAAGGTGTACGGTTCATGTTGTTGCTGATTCTGTTCCAACCAAGGTTGTTGTCCGGTTCGATGTTTGCGTTGTTCATCCCCAATTTTCCAACAAGCATGAGATTCTTTTTGGTACATCGGAAAGATAAATTACTCTATTCAGGAATTGATCCTAGACCTCCCCCACGCAACTCATATGTCTTCTAACTCTTATCACTTGAACTATCATTCTGGAACATAAAGTTATCTTAACTTAATTTATTTTTAAAATCGTAGTTTTTTTTTTATTTTATCATTTTAATTCTAAAAATTTCACATTTTTTAAATTCTAATCTATATACTTTAGAAAAGAGGAAGGTTGTGAGCCCCACCTCTATGATTTGGCACTCCAGGAATGACTCTCACCCTCCCCCCCTCTTTGCATGACAAGTATCACCTTCTGATTGTTTTGGACCAAAATAGTAGAAGCCCATTTTGATTTCAGTTTTTTTATGAAAGCTCATTATTCAAAGTAATTTGAATGATGATTTTGTTTTTATTGTTTTATTACCCATAATTAATTGTTAACATAAAAGTTGTATACATATACCATTATACCATTGATTATCATTTTTCAAAAAAAAAATCGAATTTTTTGTAGGCATGAAAAGGGTAATTTAGTAAGGTGAAAACATTCTCAAATTCAACGTTTAGGCTGCAGAAACTTTTTTTTTTTGAATCTGAATCTTCAAACTATTTTTAAAACGAATATTCACAGCCTTGAATTTGAGATTCATCACCTGCACTGAATGAAGAATTAATGATGTTAATTCTGTTAAGGAAAAGAAGTCAAGAATTAAAAGGGTGTTAATTCTGCTGAGCAAGTCACAGGTTAATTTCTTTCAAGCATTCACACCATGTTAATGCTGCTTTAAAAGTCAAACCTTAAAAACTTAATTTTGAGAACCATATTAATGACCCGTTCTTGAAAGAAATACGCACTGTTTTTTTTTGTGCGAAAATAAAGAAATTAATTCTTGAAAGAAATTAATATAATTTGCAAAAAAATTCAAACCTTAAATACTGTAATAACACCATGTTAATTGTGTTTCCTATTTTCCTTTAATTACTCATCAGAATGAGTAATTCACGTGTAACGCATGATATTTGGTCCATATTAATTAATTTCAATAGTGAAAATTGAGCTGGAAAATTTTTTTACCTCCTTGCACTTAGATTTGTATTACCGTTTAACCTTTTTTTTTTTCCTTTTTTAACATTCATTGACCAGTAACCCTAATTCTCAAATTCCTATATAAATCATCCCATGCTATTCTTCAACTTCATCATCTCTTCCCACCAACTATTAGCTTTGAAATATACTTTGTTCTAATGGCTTTCGACGATCTCGCCACCATCGATGCCTCAAAGGAGAACTGGTCTATTGTTGCAAAGGTGAGCCGTTGGTGGCTTAGTCCGAGCTTATATGGCTCCAAGCTTCCATTTACCATGGACATGATTCTTATGGATGACAAGGTAAATCACTTTTTCACATAATCACCATGTATTACGTTCTTTTTTTAAAACTATAAATCTCAAATTTCCTCATTTTATTGAATTTCAAGGTTGTAAGATTCATTCTTCGGTTAGGAAGACTCTTATATACCGATTTCAATCTTTGCTGAGTGAAGGAGGTGTATATCAGATTTCGTTTTTTGGTGTTGGTGAAAGCGGTCGTAATTTTCGTCCAACCTCGCACCCATTCAAGATCAACTTTGATATTCATACATCATAGATGACGAAGGAGTTGTATCTAACACTACCCGCAACGTAGTGTATCAAGAAGTCTTCGATAATATTTGCCATGTAAGTGTTTATTTATCTTATAATTAATTTCAATTTAAATTTTAGAAATAGGAAAACTGATATGGTTATTCTCTGTATTTTTGACAGCATAAAAAGATATCAAGTAATTTATTGATCATCTAATTTGAAGGTGTATTGACGTTTCTATAAGGTTAGTTTAACTCTTTCAAATTATACACAGTTTATATTTGTATTGGTTACTGATTATTACACTGATAATTTTTTTTTACTTTCTAGGTTCTATAGCTCAAATATGCTTGATTGACAACAAGCTCTGTTATGAAGTTTTTATTATTAATCATGGACTACAATTTCGAATAAGGGTTCATGTTGCTGTCATTGTTATGTTTATCTTATTTCAATTTCAATGTAATGCATTACTTAAAAACTTGGTTTTTATTACTATTCAAGTGTTGACACTGTGAAGTATCTACAACCACATCAAATTAATATATTTATTGTGGTCCATTCATCTACATGTTTGTAACATATGTTCGGTTCCATATCTTTTATACTTACTGAAAAGAGTCTAAACTAAGTTAAAACACATTACTACTGATTCATCTTTACAATAAATTAAATCGTCGTGCAACGCACGGGGTAAAGAACACTAGTATAAATGAATGGGTTTCCTAGGATGGATGAACATCATGGGTCATTCGTGTTGAACGCATGAAAGACTCTCATTCACATGTAGTATTTAAATAATGATGTAATTATGAGAGGATATTTGTGCAATTTGTTAAATTGAAAAAAAAAAGGCTCCTCAATTGTGTATCGTTTAGAGCATCTCCAATGGTAGTATCTAATATTAAATACATACTCATATGAGTATCTGTTACCATTGGAGTACATATTCAATTCTAACATGGTAAAGATGAGTATGTGGAAATAAATACTCTACGCCCGACTTCTTCATGTACCCCAATAATGACACCATATAAAGTCATCAATCTAGTGAGGGTCCTAAAGTGGAAACCCCAACGATTGTCACCCACTCTAGCAATAGACGATTCTTGATTTAATCCACTACCAGTCTCTATCTGACCCTCTTCAATCAATTTAGAAAATTGAGATGCTTGTTTGTCCCGAAGCAATTCTTATCTCTTGTTAGAAGACTGTATGAATGTAACAAGCATATTGACCTTCCCGAAAAAACCATTAACATGTTTGTGAGTCTTAGCACATGCAACAAGTGTCAATTGAAGTTGATGGGAAAACCAATGCACATAATAAGCGGATGGATTTCCATTTTGAATTAAAGTTCTCAAACCACCAAACTTACTTCGCATATTGCTAGCTCCATCATATCCTTGCCCCCTTATGCTAGATAAACTCAAGCCATTAATAGACAACAACTTCTCAAGTGCCTCCTTAAGTTACTAAGCACTTGTTTCTTTAACACTAACAATCCCAAGAAACCTTTCTTTTACCAAACCTTCACTATTAACATAGCGAATAACAACAATCATTTTCTCTTTACCAGCAACGTCACCGGATTCATCAATCAAAACACAAAAGACATCATCCGCAATATCACATACAATTTGTTGAGTTATTTCACATGCACAAGCAGCAGCAAGATCCTTTTGAATCTTAGGGGAAGTCATAAAGTTATTTCCCGGAGCACAATCTATTACATTAGCTATCTCTAGGTTAGTTTCCTTTAGAGTGTCCACCAACTCAAGAAATGGCCCATTAAATAAAGAAGGATTCGTCACTCCCTCTAAATGGCATACCACACCTCAAAAGAAACTTAGTAGCTATAAGAGATGTGTTTACACGAACACGATATTCAGAATTCATTTGTTTAGTTTGATTAACAAATGCAGCCTTAATACTTTGCTTTGGGTTCATGAGATCGTAACTCATATGCACACAATCAAGATGAGTACTGGAAGAAGTAGCATGATTAGCCAATCTTTGAGAATTCTTCCAATCACCAAACCCCTCTATCATAAAGTGACATCCCCCGTATTTAGAGACATTCTTAAACAAAAAACATGGCGAACAAAATGCTAGGTCCTTAGATATATAATCAATCCAATCATACAAATCAAACCAATTTTTGCAAAATCTACGTCTTTGATTACCTTGTTCAGTCCAAGGGTAAACAAAATTGTGAGGAGGTTGATGACGACCTATTTTTAAATAAGTTTTCCTTACCTCATTTTGGATGTCAAGATAATAGCTTGAAATTGGAGGCCTGATTCCTGGATCTGTTTCCAACAGTTCATAATCAACAACTTCAATACCCTCACTTGGAGTTTCTGATGCTTCTAGATTTACCGAAGAAGTATCTTTGTCTCTAGAAAGCACAGGAAAAGAGTTTCTTCATCCTATAAAGAGACAATGAAACCATCAAAATGGACATTCAAAGTTCAAACACATGAGAGCAAAGCCAGGAGGTACTTATAGCTGCGATTATAGTGATAAACCAATAATAATAGGGGGGAAATCACATTTTCAAACCAGAAATGAAATAGAGGAAAACATAGCATAATTTTACATACAATTGAAGCAATAATCAAGATTAAGTGATTAACCCGTCCTCTTCACTCACACAACAACAAAACACAAGAAGCAGGAGGAAAATTGGCAAAACAAACACACGACACTTGACAGCAACACACACTAGCAGCCCCCATTATCTCAATTATGTCAAAACTTGTATAATTGAACCCTCATCAATATTCCTTCTATGTTCTATCAAACCCTAGAAGGCCCCTAATGATGACACAAATAGCAAGAATCTTAGTAGAACCTAAACCCTTTTCCAGAATTAGAAAACCCAAATACAAGTTGAGAAAATTCAGGGAGAGAAACTGAGAAAGCTATTACCTTGTCGTTGTGCAGAGTGAGACACGCGTGCGTCGCCGCCGTGCAGAGAGAGCTTCGATCAGGATTTGGTGCAGAGAGAGCTTCGATCGTGCAGAGAAATCTGGAATTAGTTATTTGAGAATGGAGAGCCTTGCATGCGTGAGAACAGAGAGAGCGTGCGTGCCAGATGGTTTTTCTTTGTCATATTTGTTTTTGGTACTGCTTTGTCAAGCATATAAAAAAATTAAAAAAAAATTGGTGTGGCTATAGCCACACCTAGCCTTAGAGTGGGTCCGCCCTTGGTATCAAAACAGACCAAAAGAACAACAAACCAGAAAAAAAAAAAAAAGGAAAAGCACCGAGCATAGATTAGGCAAAGTGGCAAACCATTCTCAGAGAGGTGCCTTCTTGTGCAACCTGGGACATAAAGTTATCTTAACTTAATTGATTTTTAAAATCGTAGTTTTTTATTTTATCATTTGAATTCTAAAATTTTCACATTTTTTAAAATTGTAATATAATGGATGGTGATTTCTAGATGGATGAGCATTATAGGTCATTCATGCGTGAACGAGAGTTATGACCTGTTACACATCATGACTCTCATTCAAGCATGAATGACTCTCATTCACGGGTAGTATTAAAATAGTGATTTAATTATGAGAGATATTTGTGTAATTTGTTACTATATTGAAAAAAAAGGGCGAGCTAATTCCTCAATTGCGTATCGTTTATCTGGGTAATTAACAATATCCCTCCTTTCGTCCCATGATCCCATACCTGATTTTCCCATGTTGGGTTTCGATGCTTTAACTCCAAAGGCTGTCCATTGGTAGTGAAAATTTCCATATTTTGGAGCTGTAGAGACAAAGCTCCTTCGAACTTATCATTCTCCCTGAAGATTGGAGTCCCCCTCTCAGCCATTGCGTGCTCCCTCTCATCCTCTTGTATCTCTAGTTCGTGGCTGCAACTTCCCAGTTATTTCATTCACTCCTCAAAACCAGTTAAGAAGATGAACCGATCGTAGATGAACCATTTGGGAATTTCTTCATCGGAAGCAAGGAGTTAAGGAGGTGCAACGACTAAGAAATAGAGAATATGTAGAGAAGAAGATAGAGAAATAATAGCTTAGCTTCTAGTTTAACGATGTCTTCTCTTGACTAATTTAACCTTTTAAGCAACAACTTTTTGCAACAAGTCACAGGTCTTGCCATGTGGCAAGATCAAGGTGAATGTGGACGTGGCAGCTGCTCAATCGGCTGTTATGGACTTCAGGTTGGTGGCTCGAGATGGTGATGGTCGTGTGCTAGCTTCAGCGTGATGCACGCACCGTGGCTCCTTGAGTGTTGTTGTAGCAGAGGTGCTTGGTGTGCTTTCGGTTGTCCAAATGGCGATTGAGCTTATTGGTTTTAGAGAGATGTTCTTGGAGCCAGACAGCTTGCTGGTCTACAACGCTTGGTTTGCTCCACATGGGAATCATTCATACTTGGCTGTCGTTGTAGCTGATTGTTTTACTCTTTTTCCCTCTTTTATTTCTTTCCAGTTGTTGCATATTCGTTGGACCGGTAACATGGCCGCAGATTTTATGGCAAAATATGCCTTGTCATTTCCTTGCTTTGTGTGAATTATATGGGGAGTAATGTTACTTACACACCTCTCTTTTGAGGTGGAAGAGGTGGAATGGGGGAGCTTAAATAAATTTAAATATATAAATTTTGAAATATTTTGTTAACAGCAAAAAAAAAAATATTTCATAGAGAATCATATAAAGTGTTTTAATTTATATATTGATATATGATATTATATACTAAAATCAAAATCACATAAAGTGTTGCTAAGCATAATGAAATAACTAAATTTTCTTCCATAAAGTAGCATAATCAAAGCCCAAGTTAAAAAAATTGGTACTGTGATATTGACATAAGTTTTATATTTTTATCTTGTGTATTAAATTGCTCTCATAATTTAAACTCGTGTGTGATGAAGGTTAAATATATTTTTAAAAGTGGGGCTCCTAAGAATCAAACACTCAACATATAATTTAAACAATAACTTTTTACCACTGCAATTGACACTTGTTAGGTATTATATGTGTGATTTTGCATAGTATAATATATATCCTATCTACTAAAATATTTTTTTGCCAAATCTCTGAGGGAGCTACAACTCCCCTATGTCAACCTTAAGGTCCGCCACTTAGGTACCCGAGAGGTTTGGAGGGTAGCCTATCACCCGATGTACCCACTTTCAGTTATGAATAAAGCTTGGTGTTGTGATTATTTATTGATAGAAATTGGAGAATGGAAGTTGTGGTCGATTTGGGTATTATTGATGTAGAGGCGAAAGTCAGTGTGCGGCAGCGGTGGGCGAAGATGGGGCGTCTGCATTTGAGGGAAGGCGGCAGACATCCATGCGTGAGAAGAGAGAAAGAACCACGTCATTCGTAAAATTCATATCCCTTTTAATTTAAGCCATTGAGTATTTCCGTTCTTTTTAGGTGTTGTCTAATAAGAAATAAGTACTTAGATTGTTTACGAGTGAAAGAGCGACTCTAGTTTTAAAAATCATAATTATTGTTTTCATAATTAAAATTCTAAAAAATTCTATCCGTTTTAATGTTCTAATTTAATTTTACTTTGCAATATGAATTTAAATTTTTGTCCTATTAATTTAATTTAGTTGAATCTCATTATGGTCGAATGGTACAAAGTAAATTTCAGTGTATTTTTTTAAAACTAAATTTCAGTGTAGAATTAATTTAAATCTTAGATAAACGCTAAGGGGATACTCTTTTGAACACATTTACAACAACACTTCAAATTGATTGATTAAATTTTAAAAGAAGTCGACATATTTTTTTAATATGTGAGAAAATATGTTGAATATTATTTTATAAATTGACCAATTATATGTTGATGGTGCATCTCAAGGGAACCTAGGGGCGAATGGAATTGGTCGTGTACTGAGTAACAATAAAGGGACAGTTTTAGGGTGTTCTTCTAAGGCAATTGGGAGAAAGTGGGTGTATGAAGCGGAAATGAAAGCTATACTAAAAGTTATGATATTCTGCAAGGAAATTGAAGTTAAAGGTGTATTCATAGAAAATGACTCCTCTATTGCAGGTAGGTTGGGTTAATAATGTATCAAATAGGTCTTGAAAACTAATTAATATTCTATTGATTTACCTCATCCAAAATGAGGTTCATTGAGGGAAGTTTGTCATATTTTTAAGGAGACCAGTGCCTTTGCGGATGCATTAGCAAAGCAGTGCAATAGAGTGGGTCTCTTTGAGCTATGTTTTGAGATAACAGTCAATACCCTCCTTTATTCTATATATTTTGTTTTATCAATGAAGTCTTCAGTGACAGTTCAAAAAAATGAAGTCTTCAGTGACTGTTTGAAAAATAATAATATGGAGGTGTGTGTGGGAGTGGTCCAGTGTTGCTTCACTTTTATAAATACAATTAAAATATTTATTTTGTTAATTAATTGTACATTTGGTTTATTATCTATTGTGATTGTGCGATTTAGGCTTAGGCTACGAGTGCTTAGAATAAGCAATTTTGATCCCATAATTTTTATTTGTGGAAATCATGCCATTCTGATATAGGGACATCCAAAATGTAATAGAAATGATTGATATGACCTTCATTTAATTACATGAATGTAAAAATGTGTGTCGTATGGTTTCTACCCACTCAATTAAATATGATGTTGTCCTGATTGGCCCAAAAGATTGTTAGGCCCAAATCGTGTGTGGCAGCACAAAGGTTCTACAATTAAGCTGACACCATGTTGGTCAGCTAATCAGCTTAGACGATCAATGATGAGTTTTATCTCGTACGTCCAAAGGCCGATTTTGTTTATGTTAGCACATTTATAAGAAAATTGAAAGGTTGTCTATAGGCACTCGTCACCTTAGAGGTCAATTATAAAGACTTAACCATGACTTAGCGCCTCAAGTATTATGTTCGCCAGAAATGAAGATTAGTTTAAAATAACATTCAATACCTTGTAAATCGAGATCGCAATTTACTGTACACATTCATACAAGAAAATTCACTTTTTAGATTTGGCGAATGTATTTCACACAAATCCAAATTGAGCCTTCTCGCACGTGATTATCATGTTCAAAATAATGACTTCAACTCCATACGGTGAGATTATGACGACCATATAGTGATATAGTGATTCAGGCACGTATCATATTCATATGGCTTTAATAATTTACTGGTCACATAATTAATTAAAAAATAAAAACTGCAAAAATTATATTAATCTTCTTCAACTTTCATCTTTTGTTATATAACTTATTTACAATATAATAATATGTATATATTTTAATATTTCATGATATATTAAAGAAAACAATTATTCTATTTGTGATGTCTAGGTATTTTATCTTATCTTATACTATACTATAAACTATTTTCAAAACAAAAAATTAGCAACTTCTATAGGTGGCATCCTCTCAGTCTTTGCATTCCTTGACTTTTTTTAGTATTCTTAGTAAGTTGATATTGTCATATTTTATTTTTCTGCCTATTTTGGAATTTTGGAGAAAGAGTATTATTTCTCATAATTATTTTAAATTTTGAAATAATATTTTGTCTCAGAATTAATACCGAATTTTGAAAATAATTTCCTAAAATAATGGTACCAATTGATATAATGGGATTCCGTTATATGTCATTTTGCGGGTTGGTGGTGGGCTTCTTTGTTGCTCAATTTCTTGTATCTTGTATACTTTGCCTAGATGTTGCTCAGGCGTTCATCTTAATAATATATCTTTCATTTTCAAAAAATTGATATAATTAAAACATAATTGATCTAAATCTTTATTATTATAGAATATAAATAAAATTTTCCTCAAAATTTGGAATTTTTAATTATTTACTTTAATATAAATAAAATTTTAAAATTAAAATATGTTTTTTATTTGTACTTTGGAATTTCAAAAAATTATCAATGAAATTTCAAAAGTAAAATATATTGTTTTCTGTATTTTGAAATTTTGTAAAAAATTATTTTGTCTCATAATAATTATGAATTTCATAATATTATTCTGTCTCATAAATAATATTGAATTTCAAAAATGATTTCCTAAAATAAAAAGTAAATTGACACAATACAAAAAAAAAATTCAAATTATAAATACTCATTCAACTTTTTCAAAAAAAAAATTAAATACTCATTCAACTAGGGTAAACATGCATGTAACAAGTTTTCTTTCACGTTTTGATTTCTTTGTCGTTCTTTATTTTCCAAAGAACCCTACCTCTATGACTTATTTTTATGAAAATTTCAAAAGCATCAAACTTGGGAAGTATGTGAATTGTGAAACACATAGCCATAATCATTCGACTTTGATCTATTCCAAGTTTTAAGGATATCAACGTCTCATATATCATGAAGATGGTTCTACTTAATGCAAATGTTGTTTTCACACTCTTTTATTTTTTCTAATCAAAATTTTGTTTTCAAACTTCTCTTTATAATTTTTTGTGATTTTTAAGGTGATAAAATTCTTGCATTAATAATTTAGTTATGAAAGGATTTTACAAAGAACTGCAAGAAGGTAAATATCAGTATGTATGGAGCTACAAAGCGTAACTACAAAGCATAATTAATTTGTCACCTAATTTTTAGAACTGTTTCCTTTTTATTTCCTATCAAAATTTATTACTAATCAAAATTTATTCTTAATGAAGGAATAATTTATTACGAATAATTCATCACTAATTCTAAATAAAGTATTATTAGTTTTCTTGAGTCAAGAACAATCTATTTCTTATGTTGACATATACCTTCAAAAACCAATATTTTTTGAAAGGAGAATATATATTATTGATAACATCCATGCGAGAAAAACTCAAGGCCAAGTACATCTCATCCCAGCAGCAAGGGAAGGGCAAAAACAACTAAAACAGTACAACAAAAATAAAACAGAAAACAACAAGGGAAAACCAGAGGACGAAGACAGCAGCAGAAAACCACAGGACTTCGAAAATAGCACAACAAAAACAAACATCAGCACCGATCCAACTGAGAGAGCTGTTTGGATATATGTAACATAGTAACACTATAATTCACAAGCCTTTCCCACCAGCCTTGAGCAAACATTGCTGAAGTGAATTGCAACAGAAAAAATCAAAACAATCACACCTCCAACTCAGCAAAATGAAGATAATACCAGTATGATTAAACATAAGAATTAATCAAAGGAAGCCCACAGAGGGATAACTCTGGCACAACCAGTTTTAGCTAGGTGATCCGCAACAGAGTTAACTTGTTTGTAAATGTGATATATCCCCAAATAAGAAACCTCCCTACTTAAATGATCAATGGAACTTAACTCATTCAATAGTACCCATGGTCTGTTGGTCTTTCAATTCACCCACCCAACGGCTAGAGAAGAATCACTCTCTATGTAAACATTTGTGATGGAAAATTGTTTGCAGAAGAATAGAGCATGAAAGATAGCTTTGACCTCAGCTTGATGAGCCCACTATTAGAATTAGGGAGACCTAACTCAACCCAAAACCTATCTCAAGAGTTGAGGTTTGCACTACCATTTATAAGCACTTGATTGATCATATCTCTAGTCAATGTGGGACTCTAACACACCCCCGCACGCCGAGAGTTGGACATCTGGAGCGTTGAATGAAACAAGTGACCCAAATATGGGGAGTCAACAAATGGATCTAGGATAAACTCTAATTCCATATTAGAATTAGGGAGGCCTAACTCAACCCAAATGCTAGCTCAAGAGTTGAGCTTTGCACTACCATTTATAACCACTTGATTTGCCACATCTCTAGCCAATGTGAGACTCTAACACCCACAACACCCCAGACGTCATGGAGAAAGCTCTTATGATATCACCGTTTGAATTTCTCAAAACCCCACCAATACCGCTTAATCACGGAGTGCCTCTAGCCGATCCTTCTATGTTAAACTTAAAGTTATTTAGAGGGGGAGGGGACCAAACACAACTTCTTACGTGGCGAGCTTGCGACTGCCCATTACATTTTAGCTTTTCCAAGTGTTGAGTGAAGTCCAATACCGAGAAAGGACATTAGTAATGGTCAATTGTATGTGACGCTTTTAAGAGTTACAAGCAAACAATAACTGCAAATTGTTGTTGTTGATGATGAAGAAAATACACATTCAACAACTAACAAATTTTGTTTTTACTATGATTTGATTTAAACTTGAATGTTTTTATAATATATATATGTGTATTCAATTTATTTTTATATTGTAAATTTGTGTCATGACACATGTTCAATACCAGTCTATATATATATATATATATATATATATATATATATATGTAAAGCACACTTGAACTATTGCATTAAGTGCATTTAACAACAAAGGCATTCCTTTGTAATAAATACATTGAATAATAAAAATAAAAACAAAAATATTAATTAATAATTGTTAAACTTTTCAATTTCTCATATTTAAAATTAAATGCAAATATCATTTTTATTATTATTATTAATCACAACTTGAGGAATTTTTTTAAATAATAATATTATTTTAATTTACTACATTTACATTAATGACAATATTATATAATTAATAATATTTTTTTTATATTTATAACTAATGTAAAACTTTTTAATTTGGGTTTTTTTTTTAATATTTATAACTAAAATAAAACTTTATACATGAGTATGTATAAACATGAAAAATAGATTTTAAAGACACTTCGAATTTTGCATTAAGTACATTAAGCATTAAAATATTTCTTCATTTGTATTAAAATATACAATTAACAAAAAAAAATCTCATTTGTAATAAATATATTAAATTAAAAATAAAAACTGAAAAATTTGAATATACAAAAACTATTCAACTACCTATATTAAATAATGATATTTATAAACTTAAATATTGACTAACTTTTGCATCAATGAAAAATATTAATTAAGAATTAAAATTAATCAATTATAAAATAATATTTATTAATAAATAATTTAGGTAAAATATTTTAAAAATTATAAATTCTAGGTATTTACTATTGAGTATAATGTATGTGTGTATGTAACAAAAAGTTCTTTAAATAATTTTTTATTCATTATATATTATTAAAAATGACTTGAGGAAGCATAACTGAGGAAAATAATTATTACAAAAGTTGAAAAAAACTAATTTTACGAAATAATATTTTACTCACTTAAATTGATAACTTCTTATAATTCAAAAAGTTGAAATTAAATTATTGATTTTGATCTTCATAGGTGTATAACCGTTTGGAAAATTGTGGTTGTCTCTCCCGGCGAATGGCTCTCCTAGTATAAAGTATAAAGTTCGAAAAAATTCCATTTCAACTTATCTGATGATATTAAAAACTTATTACTTAATTCAATATATTTTAAATTAACTGTATGATTTTTCATATTATAAAATATTTTTTATTTTTTAAAGTCACAATATTACTAATTAGTAAATATTAATTATTAAATTTAGTGATATTAATATTAACTATTTACAAAAGAGAATTCTAATAATATTTATTGAAATTTCTTAACGCAATTATTTTTTATTTTAGTATATTTTATAATTAAAAATTAGTTGAATTTTTTAAAATTAGTTGAATTTTTATGTAACCTATAATAACATTTAGACAATATTAAAAAATATTGTAATTAAACTCGTGCAACGCACGGATATTATGTCTAGTGTATTGTATTTGAAGATGTGCAAACAACCTTGAACGAAAGATGAGAAAACTAAGGGAAATTTCCGTTAATAATGGTGAGGGATGAGAGAAAATTAAGTGCAGATACATAGCATTGATTCATGAAATCAAATTAGACAATTACAATAAAGCCTCTTAATTCAAAATAACACAACAATCAGAGTGTATTTTGCATAATGTGTTAAATTTCTCCTCTTCTTCTTTAATTTACCATTATTTTGTTATTCCTATATAGCTATATCTCTCTGCCATTAACACCGGCCAACTGATGCCCGAAAAAGCGGAAAAAAAGGTCCCAATTAAAAGGTTAAAACTATTTCCACCTAAATTGGAGCAAGCATAGTGGAGATCTTTCTGTGAAAGGTGAACTTGTTCAGTTATTGTTCCAAGTAATAACATACAAGTTGCAGCTACTCCAGCGAAAATCCTAAAATTTTGAGGTAATCAGAATATCAATCTTTTATCTATATGGACCAGGAAACACACACACACACACACATATATATATATATATATATATATATATATATATATATATATATATATATATATATACTTGATTGAAAAATTTATTCATATATAAAACTGGGCAAAGAAAGTGTAAGGAAAAACAATACTTACAATAAAAGACCGATCGTGAATAGGGTGCAGCGTCGAGTATCATTGATCTTGACCAAATCCAATGGTGAAACATACCTTTCCTTGTAAAAGTAGAATAGAGAAAGACATCCAGCCACATTGGTTGCAACAAGAAAAACTACAGAAAGATACCCAAATACAACAAGTGTTGGATCATTTGAAAACTTGCATAATGTCACACCATCCTTGGTGGTTACTAGCTCAGGCTGCAAAATATTGAAAAAAAAAACACAACACACGCATATTTAGAATTTTAGCTCTATATATATGGTAAATTATCTACTTTCCATGTGTATTATAATAGTGATAAAAAATCTTTTGTTAAAAAAAATCAGAGAGTAAAGATCTACTTCCCAGAAACTATTACTGAATATTAATTAATTGGGTTGCTTACCGTCTTCAAACAAGCTACAAGTCCGAATATGATAGACAAGGTACCCAAAAGCAAAACAATCAGAGTCATTGTTCTCATCATAGTACTGGTCTTGGCCATAGTGGCTGCGAGCAGAGGAACTGGAAAAATTTAGAGAACTGACAAAATTCAATGTTATGGTATGTATGTATGTATGTATGCGTTTATTGTTGTTACCCTATTTGTTGTCCACATCCCAAAACTCTATTTATAAGATTCACACTTGCGGAAGATTCTAAACTAGGGGAAAAGATATATATAGATATTTAGACTTGATAAAAATTTAATGCAATTTTTTAAACAATCACTTCAGACACTCTTAATAATAAAAGATATTATTTGCTAAATCAGTCCACAATTAATTAGTCACGTGATTTTAATTATTTATAACTTAGGTAGTGTTATTGGAATCAATTTTGAAAGATTATTATATTTATGAAGTTAAAGTGATGATGGTTGATATCTTATTCAGTGGTTACAGACATACAATAGAGGCTACAAACATTCAGTGCGAACATAATGCGCTTTTTATTGGCTATTTCACTTTTGGTCATTCATGTATTGCTTGTGCGATTTGTCTACTAAATATTTAAAATTAACGATTTTGTTCCTCAATTTTTAATTTGTGAAAATTAGGTTCAGCCATCTAATTTCCGTCAAAACTGAAAACAGAGTTTGCATATGTGTCACTCATTCAAAGCAGATGTAGGTGTGAACTAAGTTACGTCCACAGCTTTTCACTCAACACCTCTAGAGATATTAACATAGAGAGAAATGAGTGATATGATATGTGGTGTGATAAACAGTATGGAGAGATGAAATGAAAAAAAGGTGGAAATAATTTGTAAGAGATGATAAAATATAGTGAAAATATATCACAACTCAGATTCTTGATCTTTCTCTTAGCTTGGACCCTTCAACCTCTTCCTGGATCATCACCACCACGTCCCCTCTAATGCCAAATTAACCTTCTTCTAGGACCTCCTCAGGTTGCATTCACATTAAAAAAGAGATAATAATGCCAAAAAAACTAAACCACAAATACCAAACCCTCATGTGCTCTGTTGAAGGGATTTTCCTTTGACGCGCTCTCACTCTTTGACCCTATCAAAAGGAAATGGTGAGGGGTAAGCAAGAAAAAGCTTCAATGTTTGGTTCACCAGTGGAAAGGCCGTGCAAGGTTGTAGTGCACAACCATACTTCCTATTCCTGTTCTACACAACCTCCCTTTTTCTCTCTTCTCCTCGTTAAGCCACCAACACCCCTCTTTCAACCCAATAAATGAAACATTTCTCTTCCTTCCCTTTCTCATCTCCATTCGTTCAAGAACTAAATCGGCCAGAACCATCGTTTCATGCAGTTATGTCGGCCCTAACCCATGATTAGCCGAGAGAGTCGAACTCATGATCTTGCTCTGATACCACTTATTGGATCAAGCGCTTACCACTATGCCAAAAGCAATTGTTATTCATGAGGACACAACTTTATTTCCTCATAGTACACAGTCCTCAAGGGGCTTCAATGTTAAGCGTCGTGGGGTGGGATGTTAAGTCTATCAAATCTTAATAAGGGTGACTCTGAATTAATAAATCCAACAATAACAATGTCACTGTCGTGGGTTCTTACCGACACGAGAGTCTCTTTTCTTGTTAATTAGGTGTTAAAAAAATAGGCTTGATCGTGATGGAAATCACTTTCCTTAAAGTATTTCAAGCACTCTCTGATTTCGTCTTAGAGTTTGGATGCAAGAATACTCAGGATAATCAGCCTTGCTTCGAGTTTGCACAAGACTAATGAAAACTAGGGAAGTGATTTTCTGGAAACAGAGGATATGAAAATGTATATTTTGAACTCTGAATATGCACTGTATTTATAGGCAAAAACATAACAATGTATAAGGTTGCGACCCTTCATATATTGTGTCTGTTACCAACAGATATATCTGTTCCCAACAGTCGCAATGTTCCAATTCAAAACGAGCAAAACAAACGGTCGTTACGGCAACCGCGTTGCCGTTGCCGTTGCCGTCGCCGTCGCGCTAAAGTGCCTCAAGTGCCGTGCCATCTACAAGCCGCCACTAGCGCCTCTACGCCCACGCCCACGCCCACGCCGGTGTCGCCGGTGGCGACACCGGCGAGGGATGGTGTGAATGGAACATGTGACATAAAAGCTTGGGACCACCAAACCATGCACATGTGGCACTATATCCTCACTTTGTCTCTTTGTTGAATGGTTGGCATTTAATGATATATAAATGCTTTGGAAAGTTGCTCCACTTTCTATGTGGGACTTCATTCCAATCCATTCAATGCAAAATCAACACACTTGTCATTTTGGAACACTATGTAATTATTACTCCTTGAGTAATTATTACAACAATCCCCCACTTGTTACATAAATGACAATGCCAATTCCAGAAATAGACACACCTGAATGTTAATACAGTTTAGTATCTTTCGATTTGAACTAAACCTTAGTAAATAATGTGCAAAGTATAATCGAAATATTAGGTAGCTGTGCTTTGAACCCATATTCCTAATGATCATACCGGCATAAAATTACACACACTCGTTTGTGGTCCTTCGCCTACATTTTCCTCGCCTAGCACTTTTTATGGCCATGTGCTTTCCTGTTTTCGTGAATTTTTATGAGAGAAACTCCAACTCTCATTTGAGACGGCACCATCTCGAAATTCATATAGGTGAAGTTCATATCGTATGTGATTTTCGCAAAAACACATATTTCGATCATGAAGTTCATTAAGAGTATATTGATACTCAACCCTCAATATCTAATAGTCAACATTGTTGCTTAATGTTGCATTGTCATCCAAATCAACGATTTGTTGTTACCCATTGAATCTTAGGTTAAGGTTTTCATAACTTCAGATTGGGTTGCTACCGTTGTTGGAACTCTTACTCAAGGAGTTTTAATCCCATACCTCTCGAGGTTTTCTTTACTAAGTCTCTGGCCAGTGGCTTAGTAAAAGGATCTGCTAGATTATAGCTTGTTCGTATATAAGTCAGTGAGATAATTCCATCTTTAATCATCTTTCTCACAAGAGAATGTCTCAGACCTATGTGTCTAGATTTCCCATTATATACTTCACTGTATGCTCTGGCTAGGGTGGCTTGGCTATCACAATGTATCAACACTTTTGAAACATTTTCTTTAGCCAATGGAATTTCCAATAGGAGATCTCTTAGCCATTCAGCTTCTTGTCCTGCAGAAGCTAGAGCCACGAATTCTGATTCCATGGTGGAGAGGGTAATACACGTCTGTTTCTTGCTCTTCCAAGAAATTGCTCCTCCAGCCAATGTGAATATCCACCCAGTGGTGGATTTATGATCTCCAGCACTCGATATCCAACTAGCGTCGGTATATCCTTCTAGTATTGCTGGAAACCTATCATAATGAAGTCCAAGATCTTTGGTTTTTGAAAGATAACCAAATATCCTTGCAACTGCCTTCCAATGCTCATCATTTGGATTGCTAGTGTATCTACTCATCTTACCGACAGAGAATGCAATGTCGGGTCTGGTGCATTGCATTAGATACATTAGACATCCAATAGCGCTTGCATATTCCAACTGGGCCACTGCCCTTCCTTTATTCTTTTCAAGTTTGACACTAGGATCAAAGGGAGTATTTACTTCCTTAAATCGTAGGTGTTTGAACTTGTCTAACATTTTCTCAATGTAATGTGTTTGACTAAGTTCATAACCCCCACTATTTCTTTTAACTTTAATCCCCAAAATGGTATCAACTTGTCCAAGATCTTTCATCTTGAAGGAGGACTTTAGAAAATTCTTTGTTTCTAGAATTCCATCCTTGGTATTGCTCATGATAAACATATCATCCACATAAAGACAAAGAAATATTGCAGTATCGTTCTGCACCTTTGTGTATAGACATTTGTCGCAAGAATTCGGAATGAATCCATTTGAAATTATGACCGAGTCAAATTTCTGATGCCACTGTTTTGGCGCCTGTTTTAGGCCATATAGAGATTTTACTAGTTTGCACACTTTATGTTCATTTCCAGGAAGTATGTAACCCTCTGGTTGTTCCATGTAAATTTCCTCATCAAGATCTCCATTTAAAAATGCAGTTTTAACATCCATTTGATGTACTGCAAGATCATTTATTGAGGCTAATGCAAACAATACTCTAATTGTGGTTGTTCTTGCAACTGGTGCATATGTGTCAAAGTAATCAATACCTTCTTTTTGTCTAAATCCTTTGGCTACTAATCTAGCCTTATAGGTGTTTAATGTTCCATCAGTATGAAACTTTTTCCTAAACACCCATTTACATCCAATAGGTCTTGAGCCTTTTGGAAGATCAACTAGTTCCCAGGTTTGATTAGACAAGATTGAATCCATTTCATCTCGGATTGCATCTTTCCAAAAAGAGGAATCCCTTGAAGCCATGGCTTCCTTATATGTTTTAGGATCATCCTCTAATTGTAGAATAATAGGAATTTTATGCACATCATTCTTACAATTACCTTCAACAAGGTAAAAGGAAATGAGTTGAGAATCGATTTCATCTGAACCTAAGTTCTTAGTCTTTCGAATTCTCTTACTTTTCCTAGGTTCAGGTTCAGGTTGTATTTCTACAACTTCTTGAGATGGTGTGCTTGCAACCTAAGTGCCTCAAGTGCCGTGCCGTCTACAAGCCGCCACTAGCGCCTCTACGCCCACGCCGGTGTCGCCGGTGGCGACACCGGCGAGGGATGGTGTGAATGGAACATGTGACATAAAAGCTTGGGACCACCAAACCATGCACATGTGGCACTATATCCTCACTTTGTCTCTTTGTTGAATGGTTGACATTTAATGATATATAAATGCTTTGGAAAGTTGCTCCACTTTCTATGTGGGACTTCATTCCAATCCATTCAATGCAAAATCAACACACTTGTCATTTTGGAACACTATGTAATTATTACTCCTTGAGTAATTATTACAACATTAGGTTTGATGAATAATTTTTTTTTGTTATTGGAGGATGACGATGATGGAAGAAGAATGATGTAGATGATGATGAATAAGTTATTTTATGGGTTTTTGTTGATATTGGAGGATGAAGTTGATAAAGAATCTATCTATATAGATACAATTCAGAAGTTTTTACAAGCAATGAATGGATGACGTGCCCCCTTCTTATGCACAGATGAATTTTACTTAATTTTTTGTTAGATTTTGTGGTGTGGACACGTGGATGCATAAAATTTGTTCGCGGTATTGGTGATGGATATGTTATGTGTGGATGCTATGATGACTTAATGGCTTCATCCAATTTTATAAATTAAGAAGTTCATGGGGTTAGTAAAGTGGATGTTGTTATGGGATTGGATGCATGCAAACTTCTATAAGTCATGAGCTCTTGGCCGATGTAATTGTATTATGATACTATGATGAAGACAATTGTATATAGATAGAGTGCATGTAGCCCACGTGTCTCATTGCATGTTCAGGTTGGACTTTTTTCTGATCCAGGTTATGAAAGCATGATCATAGGAAAAATAAAATAGCCAGTGCATGCAGGACACGTTGGGTTTTTGAGAGGGATTAATATGGAAATTTGACAAATGAAACTTTGAAAAATTTACAAAAGTCTAAGAGGTTCGCGTATGAAGGTGGTAGTGCATTATAGGTGTTATAATGAAAATGTTGAAAACATTAAGATGGTGAAAGAATGTGTTCTACTTTAGTAAGAAGATTTGAAGTAGAGTCAACAATATTAATATTACTGACACTGTGTATGTGAAATGAAGAAATTGTGGTACAATTGTGAAAGTATGAATGAGATTCAAATTTTAGTTTCCCACTGAAGCCAGTCAAGTGTTCTATAAATAGCAAGGAGCTGGATGGATTGAGCACATCAAGTTCACAGCAAACATAATTGTGTAGGCTCTCATATAAGTGTGATTTTGGTGTTGATGGCGAAGATATTTCAGGTTTGTGATGAGGTTTCGAAAATTTCCCAGGAGAAGGAAGATTGGAAGATTACGGTGAAAGTGATTAGGAAGTGGTTGGCGGAAGGATTTAAAGGTTCCAAAATTCCTAATTCTCTTGAGATGGTTCTTATGGATGCAAAGGTTAGTGAATTATGTAATGCAGTTAAATATTATATATTGAGTATGATATGAGAACAATAATAACATTATATTTTTGAATGTATGCAAAGAACTAAAATTCATGCTACTGTGGGTAAGACTGTTGTCTACAAATTTGATCGCGTGATGACATAAGGAAAAGTGTATTGCATTTCAAAGTTTTGTGCTGGGACTAACGGACGAGAGTTTAGGACTACCAAACATGATTTCAAATTAAACTTCACGTTAGATACTATTGTTCATCAGGTGAAGAAGTATCCAATTGCAATTGAACCTTACACCTTTGTTCCAGTTGCTGAAATAGTGAATCAGGAATACAACACGAATTACTTAGCAGGTAACATTAATTGTTGTATAGTTGGTGATATATTATAAGGAAAATGTTGATTACAATATGTTAAATTTTTTGATGGGTTATCTTTTTTTAATATGTAAATGTTATTGGAGTTCTTACTAGTATTGGGACAGAGAGGGTGTTAACACAAGAGAGAAGTGGTGTGAAGATGAATTTGATTGAATTAGATTATGATGGGTAAGTTTTTAAAAATATAATAAGTACATTAATATATGTTGTGTATGTGGATTCATGTGGAAGTGATTTTAAATTTGGGTTGATGCAGGGTGAAAATTGAATGTGCTTTGTTTGGTGTATATGTTGATATTTTGAATTCCTTCCTAAGTGATGGCGATATTAATAATGTTGTTGTTATAATTCAGTTTGCTAAGGCGAAGATTTTTAACGGTAGTTAAATTATTTCGTTTTTTTTAAATATTTTGAACATGAAGTGTGTGAAGAAGTATATTTAATGTAGATTTCCGGGTGTAGGAAAACCCTCTCTGCAGAATGTTCAAGGTGCTACAAAACTTATATTTAATCCTGATTTGAAGGGGTGAATAGTCAAGTTGGTCCCTGAATGTTTCCACCGCATTCAAGTTGGTCCCTAAACTTTAAAAATGCATCTCGCGGTCCCTGAATGTGGTAAACGTCGTTCAAGTTAGTCCCTGAAGTTAAAAAAAAGGAACGGACATTAACGAATTTTTTTTTTCCTAGTTGGACTGCCTACATGGAATTGAAGTGTTTGAAAAACATTTGGACGTCAAATTAGTCCCTGAATGTGGCAAACAAGTCCTCAATATAAAAAAAAAATTATCATAACTTCTCATCTTCATCCCTAATCATTTTCAACCTCTATTATCTTATCTTCTTCCATCTTCAAGTTTAAAGTTTAAACTTGAAAACCCAGAAAAATTTCTAATTCCAGAAGAAAAAAAATAGAAATTTTGAAACCCCTAATTTTTTCTAATGTTATATTCATCTTTGTTAGTCTTCTTCTATTGAAAATCAAACCCATAAATTTTTCAATTCTTCTCCTTCATTCTACAACAATTCCCCTCTCTCTAAAAAAATCTGAATCAGCCCCCTCCCCCTTTTCTAACCCTAAAATACTTTCTCCCCTTAACCTTCTCTTATTAGCAAGCGTCACCTCTCTCCTCTATCTCTTTCTAAAAAAAATTGTACAGCCTCAAAGAAAGCCATAGGAGGTTCAATCATTCATCTTCCTTCCTGTTCTCGACCTTGATTTGAGATGAAAATTTCATCTGGGTTTGGGGGAGATGCAACAGTGGTCTCAAACAAGATCTAAGGCACCCTTCATCTTTATTTGACCAAATATACATTTGCAGTTACCCTATGTTTGTTTTGTCTTGTCTGAGAAAAGAAAGAAACAAGATGTGATGCAGAAGAGAAGGAATGCATAGATGCGGCCAAGATTTGATTTAGTTACCCTCATGGTTTGTATTTGGGATGAAAATTTCAACTAGGTTTGGGTTCTTTGTTTCAAGGCTTAATTTTCTGGGTTTTACTTATTGTTTCTGGATTTGGGAGTTTGATTTTCCAGCAGCTTTTTGTTCTTGTTCTTGTTGTTGAGTTTGGGAAATTATATTTAACTTTTACATTGGGGACTAGTATACAATATTTAGGGATTAATTTGACATCCAAATGTTTTCTCAAGACCCTAGTTCCACATATGCATTCCAGCAAGGCAAAAAAATTAAAAAAAAAAGGATTTTGTTAACGTCTGTTCCATTTTTTAACGTCTGGGACTAATTTGAATGACGTTTGCCACATTTCGGGATCGCGGGATGCATTTTAAAAGTTTAGGGATTAACTTGAAGGCGGGTGACACATTCAAGGACCAACTTGGCTATTTACCCGATTTGAAGGAAGCGTTATGTCTGAAGCAGAAGTTTGTATAAAGAATATATATAAACATTTATGTATAGTTTAAGACTTATTTAATTTGAAAATAATTTTATTATGTCAGGTATGTTGAAATGAATAACTCTCTGTCAATTGGACTCAGTCAATTAGGGGATTCTGTCAAAGCAATCCAAGAAGAGGATCACTACTACAGAAAAGGCTTTTCGCCACGGTTCCGCACGCCCTTTTGCCACGGTTTAACCGTGGCGATAGCCTGCGTGGCAATTGCTCAATTGCCACGGTTCAAGGGCGAACCGTGGCAATTGATTCGCCTATGACCACAGTTCGTAAAGGGTAACCGT
This sequence comes from Lotus japonicus, assembly GCF_012489685.1. Lineage (NCBI taxonomy): Eukaryota > Viridiplantae > Streptophyta > Magnoliopsida > Fabales > Fabaceae > Lotus > Lotus japonicus. Next base: position 87,606,901 of record NC_080041.1, on the reverse strand, counting down.
GGCAATAGGGTCCACATATTGTCACGGTTACGCACTTAACCGTGGCAATAGAGTCCACATATTGCCACGGTCAAGCGTGTAACCGTGGCAATATATGGCTTCTATTGCCACAGTTTTTTAACCGTTGCAATACAGCTAGATTTTTTTCTTTTTTTATTTTAACCTGGTCTGTGCATAAATTGCAGTCCATTTTCTCAAGAAAAATAAATTACATAAAATCTCATGTTGAGAACAACATTCACATATTAAAGCCAAGAGAATTACTCAAATAACATAACAATAATAAACCAATACTAATTGTTGAGAACATACTCTCTCAAGAAATTAAACAAGCAAGCTACATAAGTTAAAAGCATGAATTAAGAATGACAAAACATGCAGCTTGAACAACAAAAAACAGCAATGAGATTGACTCATCATCAGCCTCTTTTATCGACGAAAAAATAGCAGCTTGACAACATCCCCAAACACCCCCACTACTTGAAATCACCAAAGCATAGCAGTCCACACTATGCAAAATTCTTTAACACATAAGTAGCTCACTCTTCTTTAATTTCATTCAGTTGATCCTCATCGTAGAAGGCAAATTGAAAATCAGAGAAGTACTGCAAAATGATGGTAAAAGTAACAAAATTTAGAGTCACACTAAAATTAGGAAAAATTAAGAATTTAGTCAATGTAGGTGTAAGGACTATCACCAGGTATTTACCCTTTGAAAGTTTAATCTTTTGATCATATTGAAAGCATAGCTTTACAACAATAAACACAGGCCCAATTACAGATAAAGTATTCACTATGAGTTAATTGCTGAAAAATATAGGGTGTAGAGGAAAGAGTCAGACCTGGAGATTTAGAATCAGACTAGTCCTCTAAGTCAGTGGCAACCAGTTTGGCTCTTCGATCTACAACTTCAAATAAATCTAATCAAACAAAGCCAAAAGCAATATTTGAAGTCAGATTCGAGTTACTACAATCAGCTCTTGTACATATTCATAGCTGTTATCAAATAGTAATGAAGATAAAACAGTAATAGATCTAACTAATCAATGGTTAATTAAGCAATCAGCTAACTACATATGTGATTTACTAAAATAGCAAAAACAGAGTACAAGAACTGCACTAGCACAGTTTTGAAGGAAAACTAGCTAGTCTAAAAATAAAAGAACAACTAAAGAAGAAAAACGCAGCAAGAGAAGCCAAATTTGGCCTAGCCAAATGCTGCACAACAACATAGAAATCCCAGTCTCCTCGGGTCAAGCTATGAAACAGCACCCATCCAAGAGAAACTCAAAATACATAGCAATATAGAGGGGCAGAAGCAATAGCAGCATAGCAATATAAAAGGATCATCCCTCAAAGACATATCAGATACTTGCCGAGAGCCTCACACAAAATAATCTAACTAGAAGTGGAATTGGATATGGGATGATTATGTTTTCACTTTTTCTTGATTAATTGATGGGATTTTGGGCCCTTGAAGCATGGAACCATTTATCATTTTCTTCCTTCCATTTCATTAATGTATTGAGTCTTCTACTTGCACGCCAAAACAATTCCTAATCATTAACATTCCAACTTAATATAAGAGTCTGAAGTGATGTTTCTTGGATTGCTCTCCTAAAAATTGCATAAAAAGAAGGTTTTTGAGGAAAAGCAAATCTAATTCTCCCTTTGAGGTCTTTGACTAGAAAATCAACACCCTTGACCATGTCTATGAATTGAGGCAGCCGAAAACAAGAAAAAGAGACGCACAGAAAGGAGATTAGTGAAAGTAACTGCAAAGCTAAGGGATGAGAACCCTAAAGACACACCACACTCAATTAAACAAATTAGCCTATTAAACCTATAAAATTGATGATACTAATGCGGTAATGCTAGTTGAATATACCTTTTTGTTTTATTACTCAGGGTATAAGACATATCAGAAAATTGTATTTTGGTACTTTGCTGGTTGTTTCATGCCCAGCCTTATCAATATGTTTTTTTGAGAATAAACCATATTATATATTAATAGAAAGAAAAGATGTGAAACACCCAGTACATAGTTAGCCACACATCATGCATTTGAAATTCAAATCCGAAATCAGATCACGAAAAGGGTATGAATCACCTTGTTTTTATAATAATCATCATTAGAAATTTGAAACAACAGATCAAACTGTGATATCAGTTGTGATTTTGATGGTCATATCTTAGTTTTAATGAGTTACCAGCATACTTTCACTATCAAGAAAACGAAAACATGTACATGCAAGAAATAACAAATAACATGTATATTATCAAACATATCCAAAATGACATTTAAGCATAATCAAAACAAACCAAACCTAAGTTCGGCAGCCTATATCACCACCTGATAAAATGATCTCTAAAGTTCATTAAATATACCCACCTACCCCTATTTATACTATATTGCAAAAGTGTGTGCGTGTGCTCCCTCAGTCAAATGAACTTTAGCAAACCTTAGGTGTAGGTAACCACCACTTGTCATTTATTCATTCAAAGATGAGGATCAATCATATAGCAACTATCATAGGGACAATAAGGAACATTGGAAAACTAGGGTGAGTGAGGAGGGTTACCTCCATGCTGGATCCATCTTTTGATTTTTGTTGAGTAGGAACCATCACAACAACATAATCTGTCACTGATAGAAGCCAATCGATTTCCTTTCTCCATCTGGCTTTCCTCTTGGGCAGCATCGGCTCTAGGCGCTTTTGTTCACCAAAAACAGCAGCTGCATTCTCAGCAAGAAAACAATGAGAAACTGACAAGAGCTATTTGAAACATTTCTTCTATCAAGAGCTCATGAAATGGAAGTAACATCATAATGTTTATCCATCATGATTCAAGCAGGCAGCATATAAAGAAAGTAAAAAGTCAACATACCAGCAAGGTTTGGGAATGCATTTGACAGTGCCAGAGTTGATGAAACACCCTTTCCTCCACCAGACATATCCTCCCCCAATAGCAATTTAACAAATCTCTCCTTTATCTGTTCCATCTCTCCTTGATCATGAAAATGGAAACCAAGGCAAACCATATCTAATCATATAACTTAATAGATTCCATTAGATCCAAGCATATGATGCAACGATAGTGAGACTTATTCTTTTCCATGCTTCTATTTAGGTTACTGTAGATAAATATTGTCCACATAAAGATATAAAACAATGGTGGTACCTGCAGGCTAGAGCCAAGTCTTCTCTCTGGTTGGGACCCATATACTTGTACTCAGCCAGAGCATCACAGATAATGTCTAGAAAAGTTTCTCTGCGAACAAATACAGATGTGCGCCTTTTGTACAGCTCAAATGGTACACTCTTACTTCTAAAATAATCTTTCCCTAAAAGAAATTGGTTGCCTAAATCTACTCCAACATAACTACTATCTTACTTTGCATCAGGGCCTGATAACACAACTGCTTCAGGCTTTGAAATATCAGTAGAACTCTTGCTCCTTGTGACTTCAAAAACTCTTTGGCTAATCTGATAAGAGGAAAATGGAAAATAATTAACCAAAGTTATGCTTAGCTGAGGTATAACTCTCAGTGAAAGGGTTGTCTAATATGAAATAATTAACCAAAAGCCCAAGACATGTAAGAAATTACTCAATAGAACTCAGTTAAAAGATGCTTGGCTGTTCTGTTCACCCAAGGTCGCAGTCCCTCTCGACGCTTTTGCTTCCTCACCCAGACCTTCTCTTCCATCGAAGTCGCAGCGCACCTTGTAACTTCGTCCCCCACTCCGACAAAGTCGCCGTTCTCCGTCGAAGTTGTTCTCAGCAGCTGCTGGAAGAGGGCGGCGATTTCTGTTCCGTTCTTCTCTCGCCTCTCCGTCAACATGCGTTCCACTGCCGCATGGAGTCTGGAGAGGGACGGGAATAGATCAGAGCTTCGTCGGCAGGACGATGAAGTCTGGAGAGGGGGATAGAGCGTAAGAGGGAGAGGGTTTGCACAGCTTTAGGGTTTTCTTCTAAAAAAAATTGGAGAATGTGGGAGGGAGAGGAAAAATTGGGCAGAAAATTTCAATTGCCACGGTCCCTCAAAATAAATAATAAAATATTATCCCTATTGCCACGGTTCCGCTTATAACCGTGGCAATTGAGCTTTTGCCACGGTTCCGCCCATAACCGTGGCAATTGAGGCGTGGCAAAATGTCATTTCTGTAGTAGTAGATTTCCTTACAATGTCAGAGAATAAATCAATTGAAGAAATCAAGAATTGTGGAGAGGTTAGCAAAGTAGATGGTTCTGAAAAATTATGTTTAACTTATTTAGTTATTAAGTAGATAAATATAACTTGCTTCAAAAAAAATCCTTGGTCTTTTAGAATTGTTCCGTCGTTGGTGTTAATGAGTGGGAGGATTGGTGGTACAATTTTTGCAAATGTAACAAAAAGGCATATTATGATGAGAAGATGTATTTATGTGAGAACTGCAACCGTCATGTTGTGTCCGTTACTCCGAGGTTTGTGGTATTAGTAATTTTTTCTTTATTATTTGTAAATGAAATATATCTATCTATCTATAATCTATCTATAATCTTCTATAATAATATATATAAAAGCAGAGTTTCTGCAGCTTTGAAGGTAAAAAAGTCATTCAACAATTTATTCTAAAAACTATTAAACTTGGACATGGATATTTTTGTAAAGAAGCATTCTATTTCAGTCAGATTGGATCTCAGCCGTTGATTCACAATTGTATCAGTTTCACATTTCATTCATTCAATCTGAAACGCTTTTCAGGTTCAAAAAAAAGAAACGTTTTTCACCTTTTCTCCTTCATTCACGTTAGAAAGAAACACTTCACCTTTCTGACGTTTCGTTCCTTTTCTCCTTCTGAGCCGTTTCTCTAGGGTTTCAAAACCATTTAAAGCCTTCCGCAGAGAATTTTATGTATCTGGCCATCTCTGCTTCAGTCAAGGATCCGCTGCAATCACGTTTGACATGGGAATTCAGGTCTTCTGCAATCTCCATGTCCGCTTGGAAGCCATGGAGTAATTGAGTTGAAGTAACTATCCGTGTTCTTCTTCCCTTCAGTTTCTCGCTGCAATCATCTTCTGAATTGCATCACGTTCTTCTTCCCTTCAGTTTCTCTCTAGGGTTCCGAAATTGACAGATTTGGGAGAGAGGCTTTCTGCAATTTTCCAGGTTTGTTTCTCTTTCTCGCATCTGGGATTCGTTCTTCCTCCATATTAGCTTCTTTTTCTTCACTTTCATATGCAGTGTTAAGTCATTATCATATAAACCAGCATATGAATTTCACTCATTCTCCATAGTTACAATCAATCATTTCGATTGTAGTTTATACTCTTTTTTCCATTGTTGGCTGATAATTTCATAAATTTTTTTTATGAATTAAGCTCATCAATTTTAACTCAGATTGTAGTTTTTGGTGATGCAATTTCACCTTTGCAGGTTGCAATGCTTAGATTTAGGGGTAATAATTCCCCCCCACATCTCCTGTAGTCTCTCATGTTTGTGGTAACATTTGTTTCCAATTTGTTGCAGCAACAATAACCTTTTGCAATATATATCGTTGTGGGTATATTTTAGTTGTGTTTGGTTGTGTTAATTATTGTTTGTTGTTCATGATGTAGTCTATCAACAAGATGCTTTGCTTAGGATAGCTTAGTCTGTGCAGTCTATCTGCAGTTCTATTCAAGGATAGTTTCATCTCTATATTTTTGTATTACTAAATTTGATATGGTTTGTAGAATATTAAAATAGTGAAGAAGAGTGTCTGCTTAATGAGTTTGTATTTTTAGCTAGGTACAGGAGTTTAGGGTGTGTGCTTAGAGTTGACAATATTGTATGTCCTATGCTGTCTTCATACTTTAGACTATCTTTTATGAGATCTTGCTAAGAGTTTTAGTTTTGTAGCATGTTGTGTCATCAGTTCATTTTTAATGAAGACAGGTAACTACTACTCTAGGTCCAGGTCCTTGGTTAAAAGAAGTGGCCAAAACTGTCATTTGGTTTAAGTGCAATCAAAGCACTATTTAGAAGCACTATAAGAATAGTAAAGGCAATGTTTTGGCCAAAGATGTCGATTTTAGTTTCTAATATGAATGTTATTCTGTCTGTTCAGTCCCTATGTCTTTTAACTACTTCCTTCATTAAAGAATCATTCTCACACTTTTCAGGTTATATCAATGTTAATGAAGACTGTGGGAGGGCCCTTTTCTATTGGTTCTTTGAAGCTCAATTTGAATCGTGCAAAAAGCCTCTACTTCTCTAGCTCTATGGAGGTCTATGGTTATCTATTTGCTAAGTAATTTGACCAATTATACTTGCTATTTGAATTCTTATAACTTTGTTATGTTATTAAACTCTGAATCTTGATTCATTTAACTCCAGATATATACTGATTCTGCAGAAGCCAATATTCCTTCTGTTCTAGATTATGTGGGAACTTTCATTGAGGTAATTCTAACCTCGACCTCTTTAAAGTCACTGAAGATTAATATTTCCTATTGTTGCAAGCCTGCTACCTTATTAACTGAAAATTTGTTAAGATTTGTTTTTAGCTTTCTCAAGCACTTTTTTTTTAAGATGTGCTTGCATGTCTATATGTCATCTAATACTATCCAATATGTTTAATATTAGTCAAATTTGTCATTTTTTGACACTTTATTATAAATTGTTCCATTTAATTCTGACTATAAGCTGAATGAGTTGACTGAACGTTTTGGTAAAATTTCTGACAGTGAACTAAATATCAAGGGAGCTACCCTATCCAGTCAACTTATGAGGTGAAAGAACAATCCCTGCTCCATCAGAGGAGATATCAGAAAATTAGAGCACCGCATGGGTAATTCTCTAATTCCTTTATCTTTTCATTTTTTTCACTACTTTCAATATGCATTTGTGTTATGCAGAATAAAGATATCAGTTATTCTTTATTGATTGTGTCAGGTGTTTCCTTTTCACTCTTTATTGTACTTCTATCTATGAGTTCCTTATGTGTGTTATGTCTAAAACACTTAGAACTCTTGTTTTCTTCTTCTTTTTTGCTCACAAGAAATTGTTTCCATAAATCATTACTTACAATTGAATTTTTTTGTATGGTTATTTCTATAATTATGTCATTTATTGTAGAGAATCAATCATGGCCGTCAGTTGGTTTTTATATTGACCAATTATTCTTGATCCTCACCCTATCCTTATGTTGAAAACAAACTCTCTTTTCTTGCCTTTTTCACCTTTGTTTATGCAAACTGGTCTGTCACTCTTGCAGCTCTCATTCTTCACCATAGCAATACAAACACCAAACGCTCCACGGTCCATCAAGTTGTTGTTACAAACACAGAGTGCTTTGTTCGGTTCCTCAAGATGAACCTGTCCTCCAAGCAAGCTTCCCTGTGCTTCTGTTTTAGACATCCAAATGGTTCAATTTCTTCTCCTCTACCATCCGAACGATTTCTCAAGTTTAACCTGTCTTCCAAGCCATGTTCGCCTCCCCTTTTACCCAAATGGTTTTCGATCGCTAAGGTTTAGGATCCCCTCCATGCTTCTGTCACTTTGACCTGCCACCTTCATGGCCTGGATCAGATGAGTAACTCTGTTGTTGTTCACTTCCCCTTCTTTGGTTTCATTTTGTGTTTCACCACCATAATGATTATTTTGGTATTTATTGGTGACTCTCTTCTGCATTCTCTGAAACCAGGGCTTGCAGGGTCAAAAATTAACCCCTTTCAGAGACCAGAGAAATGGTTTGATGGTGGCAGGGTATTGGTCGTGTGATGCGCAGATCACTGGTGCGTACATTTGTTTTGTTCGCGACTTTCTTTGTTGCATCATGCATACCCTAGCATTAGGTGTTCTCTTTGGCTTTGATTTATATTTTGCATTCAGCATTTGATCCATTCACCACCTTTGGTTCTTTTTACTTATTCTACAGGCAGCGCGGAGATGTAGGTGGAAGTGCTTATTTCACTCTCCTCCAATTTACACCCAACTTTATGGGAAAACACTGTCCCAGATGGCGAGAAAAATGAAATCAGAGAGAACCAAAGCTGAAGAGAAGATCCTTCTTCATGCATAGTGCATTAAGAAGATCCTTCTTCATTTCCTTCCTACTATTAGAAACTTTGATAAGATCCTTCTTAACTATATGTATATCTTTTCAACTTTTGAGTTGTAATGAAGGGATTTTTTTAAGTGTGTTTTCTTTGCAGTTACTGGCGGTTTATAATACAATTACTGACGGTTTTATAATACAGTTACTGACGGTTTTTTGACTGAGGGACGCAAACGTTTTTATAAACACAGGGACTAATATGACCCTTAACCCTTTAATATTTATGGAAGTATGAAAATAAGGGGTGTCTTCAAATTGACATTGCACTGTCTCATTTTCAAAGTGGGTGGCAAGGTTGTTATTATAGTTAGTGTCCATTCCTTGATGCAGCATATTCCATAGTGGGTTCTGAAATGGCAAGGAAATAAGAGAGTGTTGATCTTGCCCTTGGTGATAGTTGTAATAGTTGCAATTAATTAGTTTATTCATCATGAAAAAATAATAGGACACATCGACACATAGTCATGGTTATGATAGCAATCTTAAACTCTTCCTTAATAATGAACCACTTAATTCAATGGCATAGAACTCATTTCCACCACATGGGAATCATTGATTTCAAAAATTTATGTAATTTCTCTTTGGTCTTGGCCTTTATATCACCACAAATGACAACCATGAGAGTAATCTTTAGTTGCACAGTCAGCGCAAGAGTTTTTTCTATTCACAAGAGTTGGGTTTCAAACCCCTAACCACTTGCTTAAATGACGAAATGCTGAACCACTACGTTAGAAAACTTGGTTAGAAAATATATCTTATCAAAGTAATTATTTACTTAAAAGTTAAAACATATATTTGAGTTAAACATATTTGAAAAAAATATAAGTATAAAAATATTAGTTATATATTATGAATTAATATCATTTAAGAGCTATATATAAGTAAGAAAATTTAAAACCTAAAGATTAATTAATTCAAACTTCACCTCAAACTACCTAATGATGTCACAAAAATAAAGAATCCCGTGAGACAAACTTTTCCACTTCTATAAATTCCAATCTGTTATGAATCTTCCTTTTTGTTTAAATATTCTTTTATCATACAAAAAGGAAGAGTAAACAAGTAAATAAGAGAGGAGAATAGAGGAATAAGAGATAGAGAAATAGTGTGATGGGGATGCTCTGCTAGGTACAGACTCCCTTGTATTTATACTATTAGGTTTAGAGTGTTGAACAAGTATACATGTGGGTCTGGCCCATGGACTCCTAACTCTGATGGGCATCCAAATATTCATAACACAATCACATTTGGTTACTATTGTATAGAAGATACAAAATAAAATTGGTACTTCATATTTTAAAAATAAAAAGCATAGAATTCAAAAAGGAGAAATTTTTGCAATTTGAGGGTAAAATAGTAATTCAATAATACATTGCACTGCATTCAAAATTTGACTATGGTTATTTTGGTAGGAATACAAATTATTCTTCCAGATTCAATCACAACCATCAATTTTATAGCAATTTTATTGTGTTTTTCTCTTCAATATGTTTATTAGTAAATCTATCTATATATATTAGAAAAGAACAACTTCTAGCATGACGTGTCGCTCTCACAGGCCAAGTTAGTGACGTGTCGCTCCCAGATTAATTCTCACTTAATTATTTACACGTCAGCTTTTCCACCTATTAATTCTCATTTAATAATTTACACATCAGCTTTTCCACCTTGGCCCTATTTGCCACATTAAATTTTAGATTTGATTAGGATTTAGGTTATTTATTTCTTGATTTAATCTTAATTTATTTTTAATTTATTTTTAGAGCATTAATTAATTTTTATGGTATTTTTATTGAATTTTCGGATTTTTAATTAATTCAGAATTTTATGAGTTTTTATTGTGATTTGCTAAATTTTGATAGTTTTTATCTATATTTATTTAGTACCTTTTTAAATTTAGATTTGATTAGAATTTAGGTTGTTTGTTTTTATGTATCTTTGTTAGATAGTTTCTGTTAAAAAAATCTTCATAAAAAATATTGTTTTTTATATAGAGTATCAATATCAATCTATATTAGAAAATAAAAAGGGTTAGTAGAGCAAAAAAACCTTCATACGTTCTCTATCTCTAAATACTCACACAATTTTCTCTATTTCTCCCTTCTTCATCTCAACCATGGCAAACCTCAAATCATATATGCTTCAAAAACAACATGGACCTTCACTCACTTCAATTAAATTTTTCATTATAAATTTATCCCCATCACAATTGAGAATTTTTTTTTATGGTTACCAAGGGAAATCACAATTGAGATTTGAGAGTGCATGTTCTTCAAACTCAAAAACGAGTTTCTCACTTCTTGCTTCAGCCTCTTTGTTCCAAGTATGTAAAAAACAATGTTTTGTGGCTTTGTAGACTAAGAATTGTTATCACTCAAAAGTCAAAGGCATATCATTTTTCTCATATCTCTGGTAGTCCTTCTTCTTCAATTTTAATGATTCTTTCATGTAGTTCTAGAAGTGTTTTTTGTTCGCCAAAGCATGTTTTAACTCATTCTATGTTTCATTATTATTGTTTTGTAATGTTCATGTATTAATGTGTTTGTTGATAAAAAAAATTTTGAGGCATGTACTACTAACAAAGATTGAGATATAGGTGCATTTGAATGTATGTGAACATTTATACAAACATAGTCTTAGTGACTAACATAAGCGAGGTGAGATCAATAAAAAAAATATTGTGCATATAAAATAAAAATCAGAAAAATTCACTAAAAATACCATAAAATTTAATTAATACTCTAGAAATAAATCAAAAATAAATTAAGATAAAATCAAGAAATAAACAATCTAAATCCTAATCAAATCTAAAATTTAAAAAGGTATTTTTTATGAGAATATAATTAACTTGAGATCAATAAAAAAAATATTGTGCATATAAAACAATAGAAAATATATATTTTTTAATTAATCGAGGTATGTGGAAAAGTAGTGTGATTCATTTCACCTTGCAATTTAGATTTTTTCATAGTTTGGGTGGGATTCTTCTACAACTGAATACCTATAGGTTAGTGTTAATTTGGAATTGCCAAATCCTATTGCTATCAGGCTGATTTAGTGACGTGTCGTTCTCACGTTAATTCTTAATGACGTGTCATTCCCACGTTAATTCTCATAAAAAAAATTCCACTTGTCATTCTCAGGTTATTTCTCATAAAAAAAATATATTTTTAAATTTTAGATTTGATTAGGATTTAGGTTGTGTATTCCTTGATTTTATCTTAATTTATTTTTTATTTATTTATAGAGTATTAATTAATTTTTATGGTATTTTTATTGAATTTTCGGATTTTTAATTAATTTAGGATTTTATGAGTTTTTATTGTGATTTGCAAGATTTTGATAGTTTTTATCTATATTTATTTAGTACATTTTTAAATTTTAGATTTGATTAGGATTTAGGTTGTTTATTTCATTATTTTATCTTAATTTATCTTATTATTGATTTAAGTTGTTTATTTCTTGATTTTATCTGTTGGTCTTTTATTTTATTTTTAATTTATTTTTAGAGTATTAATTAATTTTTATGGTATTTTATTGAATTTTCGGATTTTTATTTAATTCATGATTTTATGAGTTTTTATTGTGATTTGCTAGATTTTGGTAGTTTTTATCTATCTTTAGTTAGTATCTTTTTTAATTTTAGATTTGATTAGGATTAAGGTGATTTATTTCTTGATTTTTTGTTGGTGTTTTCAAGTATCCTTAGACTTTAATTACGATAAAAAAATTAGAATATATTTTTAAGAAAAATACAATGAGAAATAAATTCTATGATTCTGTCTACTAAGTTAAGACACGACCCCAAGTCCTAATTCTAAAAGAAGGAATTATCTATCACTCTAATATAATCCTCATGAAACAGGAATGGTCAGTCAGCCAATTATACATATTCCTTCATTACCAAGATAACTGCACTAGATACTTATGTTTTATCTATGTCAGCCTGCTACATGATGACACCATTGTAAACATGAGGGAGCATGGTTTTCTAATAACAGGATGTTTGCTTGAAAGGCTTCTCCTGATTGCTTGATGGGCATTATCAGTTTGAAATACAATCAAAAGTTAAAAACTTTATTTTCCTAGATCTCAAAAGTTATCTGAACAGATATTTTTCTATTCAAAGTCCAATTACTATTTAAGTTGATGTGGTCATTGCTGGATTTTGTTGGGGTGCAACCTTAAGAATTAAGTTAGATTTCCTTCCTAGGTCTTTTGTTTTAAGTAATTTTAACTGTCCATTACCACCTATGAAGAAGTAAAGGGCTATAGAACAGTGCTGATTTGGATTTTCGCAAGTTGCATAGGATCATCGACAGGGAAGATGATTACCGCCAGAGGAGGCTCAACAGCATAATCTCCTTCTCTGAAGAAGGACCTCTACCTCTCGCTTTCCCACAATCCTCCTCAACGACAATGGCAAAGAGGTAACTTAATTTTTTTCCCCTTTATTTTTTGTGTCTGATGAAATGCTTAGTAGAAGGGAAACTGAAATTTTATTTTGGTGATGGTTTTCAAAAGATGAATGATATATCAATTCCAATCTGTTTCTCTGGCTTAACAAAATAAAATAGCAAGAGTAGTAAAGCATTTCAGCAAGAACCTGTGTTTTGGTTATCAACCTTGACATGTCTTTGAGCCATCAAAAAAAATTGAAAATAAGAAGAGAAAATGATATCACTTTCCAGAACCATAAATCTAAAAAAAAGGGAAAAAGTAATAAATGATGAGAATACATACATCAAATTTTCCATCATAGATCGTAGCACCAACCTGAGCCATATCGTGAGTCTCAAAGGTAATCACACCGCTCTGCCATGGGATTAACACTGTCATTACGAATACTTTCTTCAACCTACAAATCAAGGAGAAAAAATCACACATGTTATTTAACCCCTGAAAATGCATAGAAGCCAAAGATATATAAGGACTCTGTTGAATATCTGTTAAGATTTAGTTTATTATTTATCTAACAAAGAGATAAAAAGAAACTAAATATATCTAAACCTATCTCTATTTAAATAGATATTATCTCTATTTAAAAAAATTCAATAAAAATACCATAAAATTAATGAATACTCTAAAAATAAATCAAAAATAAATTAAGAAAAAATCAAGAAAAAAACAACCTAAATCCTAATCAAATCTAAAATTTAAAAATGTATTTTTTTATGAGAATTAACCTGAGAATGACACGTTGAATTTTTTTATGAGAATTAACGTAAGAATGACACGTCACTAAGAATTAATGTCCCTAACTTTTTTTTAAAAGAGTGAGTTTGAAAGCTATAGCTTAAGTTAATTTATTAATATATTACCAAATAATAATAATAATAATAATAACATATGTGTACGGGTATGAGCCGGTTGGGTACTATAATGCTCATACCCGCACTCATACCCACTACTTTTTGCGGGTAATTACATATACCCAACCTCATACCCATTTAGCGGTTTTTTACCCTACCCATAGTTGGTATTTTTTGCGGGTACCATATGGGCCCGAAACCCTATGGGTCCGAGACCCACTGCCATCCCCACATTTAGATTTTGGCAAAGATGAAGAGCTTCCTGTAATGACATTGAATTGTCTAAAGGTGGAGAGCATCGAGTTGCTACCCACGCGAGTATGGGGACGGGAACATGTAATTTTTTAAAACGCAGGTTTGAGGATGGTTCTATAGTACCCTACCCATTGTCATCACTACTTAGTTGGAATAAACACAATAATGTCATACTTTATGATTTATCTTACACAATCCTAATTTGTGCTACTATCACATTTATTTTTTGTAAGATTAATTTGTTGCTAATTTCTTATATCTATGATTTGTGTTATTGTCTTCATATTCACGAAGAATGTAAAACGAGTTCCTGTTGATCTCAACCAGGCTTATAACAGAAGTCTTTATGTCAACTTTGCTTAGCATTTCTGAGTCTTCTATTTCATCCATTGTTTAATATATTTATAATAATCAAGGTATTAATTGACGTATCAAATACAATAGACGTATTCCCCGTGCAACGCGCGGGTAAAAAAACACTAGTAATTAGTCAATATCACAGCTACAGAATACTATAGGACATGCCTAATTAGTTTAGATTTATAGTATATATTAATTAATATTTAAAATTAAAGTTGGGTTTCGTCGTCTATGTAATTATTATATAAAAGATTTCACTTGAAATAATAATTTAAATAAAAAAAAGTAAACCCCATTAAACCAACTATACCACTCTGACTATTACTCAAATGAGGATATATGTTTTGGAAGCAAATATTATATCTGGAACAATAGCCGAAAAAAAGGGCGTCATACAAAGATTAACATTAACCCCATCAGATCGGAGAATTTCTTTCAAATTTCAAAGGAAACAATTTCCTATAACACTCTCTTTTTCCATTACAATAAACAAAAGTCAAGGACCATCTTTAAAAAAAGGTGGGGTTATATTTGCCAAAACCGGTATGCAGCAATTCTCATAGTACTTCAAATGTAGTTTACAAAGAAGTATTTCGCAATGTCATATGAAGGAGATAATTTTTCAAAAAAAATTACAATTTTACATCCATCCTTAGCATATACATGTTACTTCAACTCCCTGTAATAAACTATTAAATACATATAAAAATAAAATTAATCCAGCATTTATAACAACAAGTACAAAATATAAAAACAAAATAACAACTCAAAAAAATGAAAATTTAAGAATTCGTAGTCTAAAATAAATTTATATCTTTTAATCAACAAAATATATCTCTAAAAAAAGATAGATTTAACAAAAAAAATACACAAAAGCTAAAAATGAATATTCCCGTGCATCGCACGGGTAAAAAGTACTAGTTTGTAATATATGAAGTCATTTATATTGTGTTGTAATTTTTAATGCAGATTTCGTATAAAAGTGAGGGTGGAAGATCAGACCGACAATGCTACTTTGATTATCTTTGACCAAGAAGCTGTGCTATTATTGGGAAAGACATGTTCGGAGGTGCTTGCAACCATGGATATGTCTGATGATCCTATTAGTGTCCCTAAGAAGATTCTTGATCTTGTGGGCAAGAGCTATCTCTTTAAAATTGAAGTTAAGAATGCTGCCAGTTCAAGATTTGAGTCATCATATTGTGTGCAGCGTATATGTGGTGATGAGTACATAATTGAGCAATTTAATAAAATTTATGTGAATTATGCTTTAATTAATGTTATTCTTAATTTTAAAGTTTAAATTCACATAGATTTTAAAGATAGGTAGGTTTATAATTGCTTTTACTACAAAGTAAGGTGTGATTTATAATTTTTCCCATTTATATTGTAGCTTTGATAATGATGCTGAGATGAATGGTGATGGACCAAATAATGCGGTTGATAGTAAAGAGCTCAAAAGTGGAAATGACATAGTAAAGGTTTTGTTGCATAAAATACTTACATATAGCAATGTATAGTTATAGTTATATAGAAAACTATGTAAATTTTATAATTACCAAAATTTATTAGGCTTAAATATGTTGGGGGCCCCTATAAAATAGGGGTCCTTTGGTTTAAGCCCCTACAAAAATTTTTCTTGGGAATAAGCCCCTAATGAGAAAATAATATATAGTGATAAGCCCCTGTCGTCAACTTCCGTTAAAAAATATATGAGTCAGCAAACGGAGCTGACGTGGACCTTTGCCACCTCATCAAGTGGGCCCACAAGCTGCTGACGTGGAAATGAGAAGAGAAATATGAAAATGCCAAATGTGGGATTTGAACACAAGACCTAGAGCATAATGGGCAACATCCTTCCCACTAGGCTACAAGCTGCATCATTAGTACAAGTGCAAAATTTAATATATATCTTATTTAAACTGAAGCTGCTAATATTTCAACCAAAAATTTAAAAATGTCCTAAGCATGATTTGAACCCAAAACATAGAGGTTCATGGAGGAGGCTCTAACCACTAAGTCAATGCCTAATTTATGCATGTATTTTAAGCGCAAAACTAAATATATATTTAAAAACAAACTGATAATGCTAAATAAATTTGATGTGGTAGTTCTAAAAATTACATTTTTAGGCTCTTATACGCTCTTATATAATGTATCAATTGGAGTTCAAAAAAATATAATGTATCAATTTGAAACAAAATAAAATATTAAATGTAAATAGAAAAACATATTTACAAAACTTTAAAACGTAAAAAAGTTAAATCTTACAAATTTATTAGAGTTCATATATTGACTTCTTTTAAGTACTAATGAGTATATATACTGAAAGAACAAAATAATAGTTTTTTATGATTTAAGTGGGGTTGAATTCTTGTTCTTTTTTTTTACATAATATATATATATATATATATATATTGTTGTGCGCATGAATAACAAAATGAGCCAGTGGCTCAATTGTAAGGACATTGAGTATGATCCTCCATGTATGGTGTTCGAATCCTGATTATGGTGTTTTTAGTCAGTTTAAATGAGATATATATCAAATTTTGCACTTGTATTAAAGATGCAGCTTGAAGCCTAGTGGGAAGGATGTTGCCCATTATGCTCTAGGTCTTGGGTTCAAATCCCACATTTGACATTTTCATATTTCTCTTCTCATTTCCACGACAACAGCTTGTGGGCCCACTTGATGAGGTGGCAAAGGTCCACGTCAGCTCCGTTTGTTGACTCATATATTTTTTAACGGAAGTTGACGGCAGGGGCTTATCACTATATATTATTTTCTCATTAGGGGCTTATTCCCAAGAAAAAATTTTGTAGGGGCTTAAACCAAAGGACCCCTATTTTATAGGGGCCTCCAACATATTTAAGCCAATTTATTAATATATTACATTTAAAATTTAATTATATTCTCATATTTGAATGGTGTATCATGTAGAATCTCACTGAAGAGTTTGTTCGTGTTGCTGATAACAAGCGCCGTTTTATGGAGATGACAAAAATTACCGATGTTGATACTGAATTTGCTGGAAAGAATGGCAATGAGAATAATGTTGTGGACAATGAGCGTGCTGAGACAAGTGCTCCGGTTGAAAACCTGGATTGTGTCACTGATACCAGTGTTCCGCCAGCGGAAAATGTGATTGTCGAGCCTTGCAACCTGAAGAGGAAGAGGATTGTAGCTGTTTGTGGTTTGAATTTGGTCAATAAAAATCATGAGTATATCGGTTAAATGTCACCGATGTAAGCATGTAAAATAAATGGATGAGTGTTATGTGTGCATAATGCATAGGTGTCTAACCATATGCATTGTTATGTTCTTATGTCATTTAGTGTTATGTAAGTCTGTAAAATAAATGGATGAGTGTTATGTGTGATTAATGCATAGGTGTCCAACCATATGCATTATTAGGTTCTTATGTAATGTAGTGTGAGTTGTTTCTTGCTTGGAAGACTAATCGTGTAAGTCTTTTTATTTACTTTTTGATGTTAGATGAGTGTGTATGGAGGTGTTGATTTATCAACATCACTATAAATAATATATGATATGTTTTTGTAGCATCATATTAGTGGTCGAAGAAATTTTTTTAATTAACGCATATCTTAAACTTAGATCTATTCCGAGAGCCTAGAATTCCAAATGCCTTTTATCTGTTATCTCAGGAAAACTTCTTAAGTAAGTTACGGACTTACGCAATGAACGTAAATTGCAAGGAGACTCAGAGACCGACGTCATAGGAAATGTATTGTTTACGCAATACATCAAAAGCAAACTCACTTAAAGTGAAAAGGGAAAGTGCGGAAAAGTAGGAGGGAAATTCAAAAATTTCCTTGATCCTTGTGTATTTTTTGGTTAAATCCTAGCCCTTCAAATTGATTTTGGTGATGAATTCCAACCGTTCATTGTCTTGATCTGTGCCACCATGTCTCGACCAATCAGAACTAAGCACCTTAGGGGATTTTGTGTATAAATAGGTGGAGTTATAGTATAAATCTCACAAGTGAATCAAGAGAGAAGTGAGCATTATTTAGATAGTTCAGGTCTGAAACATTGAAGTAGTAAGAGAATCATCATGAGTTTACCTGTAGAGCGGATTATTGAACCCCATCAGGAGATTGAAGAAGTTCATAAGGAAGAAGAGCGTAGAGAAAATATACGTCCCCCACTGTGGACAAGATGTTGACATGGAGTATAAGATGGAACACCTTAGTCTTTTTCTCGGCATACCACGATTTTATATCTTACTTATCGATTAGGAAGGTTCATAAACTAGATGTTAGGTTTCATAGATGATGAAGGAAATCCAAGAGGTTTAAGTTATATGGCTTACAACCCTAGAGATCTTCAAGAGTAGTCATTTTAGAACCATCAACCATAGTATGTTTTAGGCGTATCTTTTACTCTTTTTACTCATGCTTATGCAATCTTAAGTTCTCAAGAATTCTCCGTTAAGATGAATGAATGCTTAGTTTTAATCGTGCTATTTTGAATTTGAATCCCATGATCTAACTTTGTCCCTCCTTTTTAACCAAAAATAAATAGTGTGAAGACTACAAGGTAAAATAAAAATTATAAAATGTATTGATAAATGTATGTTAAGAAAAAAAAATTATTATTCCTGTTATTATGTAAGTAGATTTCAGGTGAAACTTTTTACAAGCAATTAAATTTTATTTTTATTTATTTAAGTCTTAAAAAGAGATATCAAAGTAATTTTTTTTTATTTATTTCTTGGATTTTATTTCAATCATTGAGGGCCTGAAATTGCATGGTGGGGTTTTAATTGTGGGTAGCGATGGCCTAAATGGAATACGTTATCAGGTTTAGGAGATATATTTTTTTGTATAGTTTTCCTCTTGCTTAGATTGTGTTCTATTTTCAAACAAAAAAAAAACGTTGTTTAGTTTTTGCTACACATGTAGACCTGCAGTTTTATTTTGATATCATATTTTGGGTAAGATACAATATATATATATATATGTGTGTGTGTGTGTGTGTGAATGAAACAAAGAAAAAAAATTATTTAATAAATTATTGTTGTCAAAAAATCATTTCCTGTGGACATAAAAGTTTTTTTTGATCACTGAACAATTGGTTTATTTTATTTTTCAAGATATAACCAAGTGTCTGTACATAATCATGTAAACCGTTAGGGTAATGTTTTCTAATAAATTAAGAAGCCCAAAATTTCATATTGATAAGAAGCTAGAAGAATATACAACCGGAATGTGACTTGAAGAGAGAGAGATGAACGAAAGGCTCCTCATCACCAGTGACTGAAGTTGTTAACAAATAGAAGATATGTTAGATGTGTACAAGTTGATGTAGAATGGAAAATGTTAGAAAGCAAGACTCTTCACCACCGATAACTTGGGTTGCCATGGAATCTACACATTGAATGGTAACCAACATCAAACAATTCAATGTCCAAGCATCGAGTCCTGAATTCTTTCCACCTTTGCTCAACGTATCTTTCTTTCGTCTTCAACTGAGGCACTTAACAGAAAAAAATCATCTGTTGCATTTTTGTATCCTTTACATTATTTAAGAACCAGATGAAACATGCGTCATGCTCAGCTGAAGCGTAAGCGATTCTTTAGACAAGTATAAACATTTCTATTCATGAAAATCTTCATATCATGAGGATCCACTTGAAGAATCACTGTCAAATGGGGTTGTCTCTCTCGGTGATGATGGTAGAGATTCTCTTTGTTGGGAAGTTGAACCTTTTTGTCCTCTGGAGCGAAACTTCTTAATTAGTATGCCTCCTAATAAGTTTCTTGGCTTTTGTAATTGTGAGTTGCCTCGCAAAAGGGGAGAACTCAACATCACTTTCACTCCAATCACCTTGAAAATCATTCTCAGCTTCATCCCTCATAGTTCGTAGCACGAATGCCTTTGCCTTGCGAAGTTGAGTATTAAACAGTCCTCTATTGGATGTTACAAATCCATCACCTGCACCATCACCTTGACGCTTAGGCCAAGATGGTGGATATTGATCAGATTTTCCTGCCTGGCCTTCATTGTCACTAATTTGGATTTGATATTTATTTTTAAAAAAATCAGAGATTATAAAATCTTGCATATATTAATTAGGATATTATATAAAAAAATTATGCTGCATTAAGTTTGTTACCAAATAAGTATAGGGTTCGCGTTTACACTGTTTAGTTCATCAATCTAGAGTGACGCATTAAATGGTGTGTGTGCTATGTGAATGGTTATGACAATACTTAGTTTATGTGTTCTATCTATCTGTGTGTGCTATGTGAATGGTTATGACAATAAATGGTGTGTTT
This sequence comes from Lotus japonicus, assembly GCF_012489685.1. Lineage (NCBI taxonomy): Eukaryota > Viridiplantae > Streptophyta > Magnoliopsida > Fabales > Fabaceae > Lotus > Lotus japonicus. The sequence goes on along the minus strand of NC_080041.1, from coordinate 87,586,587 downwards.
TGTAAAATGGTGAGTATATAATTTCATGTGATATGATTCATCTACTATTGTCAGTTATTTTAATTAAATATGAGTACGCAATTAGTAGTAATATATGACTCATATTTGGTTGATAGAAAACATTATATATAGTTTTGATTCATGAATTTCTACACGTTAATATAGTGACTTAATATATTTACTTGTGAGTTCCACCATACTTTTTTTTTTACTTTCCCATCTAAATATACAAGCTCTATATCATATATTGTAAAACAAAATTATCTTATACTTACAAAATAAAAATAATTATTATTTATTCAATTATGAACAAAACTAAAAAACCTATTTTTATATTTATAAAAAAATTACTTGGTTTATATACCCCATGCATAGCACGGGCAGGCACAGAGTCTAGTATGATGAATAAAGAAAGATCGATGATGATTTTTTTTGGTTTAAGACATGTGTCTTTTTTCGGAGGCAATTCTGTTCAAGTCGGGAACATCCACATCATGGTGGAGCTAACTCTCCTAGCGAGATTTTTTTCATACATAAGACTCGAACTTGAGACTTTGTTTAAATAAGATGTGTGCGTGTGTATTAACCATGTACATTTTACGTGCATCTCCAACACCATCATTCGTTTCCACCACTCGCCCATTTTTTATTAAAAAATGAATTTCATGAGATAAAAATTAATTGACATGTGAAGTAAAATCTAAAGATGGAGTATTTACCTTTAATAATATGATAATAATCTATTAGATTATCTAATTCGAGTACCACACCCATAAGAAATTCAGGGTCCACAGAATTTACCAAAGAAAAAATGCATGTCACTTTATTAAACGCGTGACACTATCATATAACTCTAGTGAGTTCATTTGGCAAGGCCGTGGAGTCCATTTTATAGCAAGGACTAAAAGTGCAGTATTTCTAAAATGGATGGATGTTTTTCTTACTTTATTTCATCGAGAGACTAAAATCAATCTGATTAAAAGCTTATTTAACCCTAAATAATATAAGGATTCTTATTTGTACATAAGTTAAATATTAATTATTTAATTTGTATTATTACACTCAAGTGTTAATTCATAAAAAAGGACAAAGCCCATGGCATTGCACATGCTTTTTTACATTCTTGGTGCAATTTGAAAATTCATTTACCATTATATATATATATATATGTGTATATATATATATATATATAGAGCATATCAGGTGAGAGGAGTGGTTTATGGTGAGAGATGAGAGGATATAATAATAACCGTTTGATCAATATAAACGGTTCAGATTCCATCTTACTTTAAAATTTCCACATGCTGCTTTTTCCCAAACCCACGCGCATCTCTCTTTCTTTCCTGCGCGTGTAACCTATCTTTGTCTTCCTCCCCTTTCTCCCATCTGCCATTGCCACCCATCAGAAGAAGCTTCCAAAATTTCTACGGCATTTTTCCTCTCAAATACCCAGTCTGAACTCTGGACCCATGAACCTCATCAAATTTCGCTTGGAGGTCAAAGATCCTCTGCCATGTGGGTAACAAGCAATTCAAATTTTGTTTCTGAAATTGGATGAATTCGTGATCCATTCGGTAACTGCATCTAATCCATTTGATGGTTAGCATAACAGTAAGGATTTTAGTGACCAAATTATTTGATTGTAATATATATGTCATGTGAGACCCAAACAAAGTAAGGATCTTGATTTGCCAATTTTCTTTACAGATCGTGTATGATTATGAACGGAGAGGGATTAACTGCGTCTATGGATGAGTGGCAATGGCGGAAATCACAAGCAGGAAAGTAAAGGTGCATCCATGGTGGGGGTCGGAAAGTTACTGCGAATGAGAAAAGGGGGCCAGCGGCAGCGAGCGTGTGGGATTGGGGAATTGCTTACGTGTATTCATTTAAGTTGGAATAAATCTGAACCATTTATATCAATCAAACGGTTATTATTATACCCTCTCATCTCTCACAATAACACACCACTCTCACCTGATATGCTCCCTATATATATATATATATAGTGTAATTCGCTCGTCTTAGTGGCGATAACGGCTTTTTTTTCCCTTTAAAACTGCCAGCCTTAGTAACGAGACCACTTTTCTTTGTGACGGATACTTAAACCATCACAAAATGTTGGTGAATAATAGAAAAAGATTTAGTGACAGAGTGTAGAGAAATAAATTTTCCGTCGCTAATCACTTTGCAACGGAAGAGTTCTCCCTCAATATTCCGCCTCTAATTCCTTTTTTATTACTCACTGGGATTTTGTGATGGATAAAAATTATGTTGCAAATAATACTCCGCTAGACGAAAATCTTCTTTCTCCACATTTTGTCCCTAATTTCTTTTCTATCATTTACTAGGGGTTTGTGACAGATTAAGTCCGTCACAATGAGAGTCAAAAGTAAAAAACTAAAAAGTGGCATTGTCACTAAAATTGGGTATTTTAAAGAAAAAAGAAGTATCACCACTAAGATTGACAATTTACACTATATTTTTTTGGTATTGTCGCTTTACACTATATAGGTAACAAAAAAATTGATAAGCTAGAAGTCATTACACCGAATACAAGACGTGCTTGAACCCTTAATACAAACTATTCAAATCACAACAAAGTGCTATTAAACTATCCTTTATACAAAGAAGTAAAAAGGGAGAAAATGAGAAAAGATTAAATGAAACCTCGAGAGGATTCAAAACAATATTGCACCCAACAAAAATGAAGAACCAATTTAGCAAAGTGCCTAGGCACCTATATACCATTACTATAAGCTATAGTGACGGAAACTAAATCTAAATCGTAGGAATGCGATATAAAACCAAAAATTATATGTTTGTCGGTATAAGGTTCTACGGATATACTTATGGTTATCTGTCCTTTACCGATGATTTTGTGTCGTCATCAAATGGCGAATTTGTTGTAGTGAGTGAGAAGGTAAGTGGCCCTCCAGCAGCAATAAGGCACCAAATTTAGCTCAACTGCCCCTAATACAACAACTTTGACTCAAAGATAGTTCAACAATGGAGGACCGTAGCAACATGGGCTTAGTGGCAAAACAATTCAACACAACAGGTCCAAACTCCCCATTATACCTGCACTGATACCGAAAGCCCCCAATTGGAATCGCAGAATCATAAGCAGGCTTAGAATTGAAGTTCTTGGGTTGGAAAACAATTCAAGCTAGCATGGAGGGCTTAAACTCCTTGGCTTTCACAATTAACCAATTCCATGCACAGTGATGCACGCAACTGGATCATATCCACAACACAGTTTGCATTTCACGGAATACTATGGGTCCATAGGGACCAAACCACTACGAGCCATATAACCCTTGCCCCTTGTTTCTCATTTTTATTCCCATTGCCAAATTCAAATATGCAGGGAGAAATGCACCTCGCAGGTCCTAGATAGCACCGTTACCACACCCAGCCACTTATTACTTATAGCATTCCATCCAGATATGAAAAGAGAAAAAGCAATTAATTATCAAGCGATCCACATCTCCTCCTCACGTTCTCATAACGAACATCTTGCCTCTGCATCATTTGAGATTATATTATATTGGCTTAATTGTACTTTTGGTCCCCCAACTTTGCCCTTCCTGCAAAAATTGTGCCCCAACTATGAAATTAGCAAAAATCGTCCTACAAGTTCATACCCCACGTCCCACTGTTGCCTTCCTGCGAAAATCGTTCCCCAAAAAGACGGTTTTTGCTAATTTCGTAGTTTGGAACAATTTTCGCATGAAAAATAAAGTTGAGGAATCAAAAATGCAATTAAACCTATTATATTCCTTACGTAGATTGTGTCGCGTCTGAATCATGTGCTTGAACATTCACTAGGCAAACACAGCAATAGACATAAAACTGTTTCATAAACTATACGGAATAATTTGATTTGATTGCTCTCATTAAAAATTAAAAATTTATTGATATGCTTTGAATAATATCAATTTAAATATGTAATTAATATGAACTTATTTTTTAATTTAGAATGGAAGCTTATGTCACATGACTTCATGGATCATGAGGAAATAGTTGATGGCGTGGCTTCATCACATTCAAAATTGAATACTCAAACTTAGAGTGAGTTTCTTTCATAATTTAAAAAAAAAAAAATCATTTTTTCAACTTTTAAAAATAATCATTATAATTACCACAAAAAAAATTAATCATTATTTAAAAAAAACAGACTATTTAAATAAGTTGCTTTGACTAATTGAGTTATAGAAACAAAGTTATTGAAAATAAAAATTTATTTTTATTAGTATAACCAAACATAATCATCTTATACTCTTGACAAATGTCTCTTGAAAAATAATTTCTATTTTTAAAGAGCTAAAAATATTTTGTTATAATCTTAATCAAACAAACTCTTAATATATAGATGAAACAATATTAGTGATAATTTTAAAAAGTGATATATATATATATATATATAAATATAAGAAATGTTAAGAAACATCATCTGTCGACATGAATATGGAAACCTAGTTAATAAGAAGCTGATAAAAAACCCAGTCACTACGACAAATACCTCCCAAACACCTGAAAAAACATCCCACAAAAGCCCCTAACGTTTATACACTAAAAAGGACCATGTTCAAGTTGAAAAACAACATTAGAATCACCACAAACGAGATCTATCAAACAACACGACACCTGCCAAATTAACGGGATATTAAATAGTGATAATATATATTTAATATTTACAAAATTGAAAATCATACTTTTTCATTCATCATGAAAGAGAAAATTGATGAAACTTTCTCTTGATTACAAAGAGGGCAAAGTACAACCCAAAGTGAAGAAATAAACCACCGAGTAATGATATACACACACCTCCTTATTTATACACTTCATTTTCACCTATTTTTATTTTTATCTCTCTCCTTTTATAATCTATCACATCCTATACTTTTTCTCTCTTACTTTTTCTTTTCTTCCTATCTCTCTCCTCCTCCACCTCTTTCCACCTTATTTAGAGGTGTGAACAAATCATTATATTTTGCATATTATGTTTTATTAATTCTGCACACCTCTCTCTTCTTATTTAATTTACCCTTATTCGGTTATTCCTATGTGACTAAGGGCCTGTTTGTTTACTGTTTTCAAAACAGTTTTCAGTTTTTAAAAACTGGAAACCTGTTTGGTACGACCTGTTTTCGAAAACTGTTTTTAAAAACAGTTCTCATTTTCAGTTTTTAAAACTAAAAAACCAAAACACGTAAAAGATGTTTTTAATTTCAGTTTTTAGTTTTCAGATATCAGTTTTCTAAATGTTCGAAAACATGTCATTCAAACTATTTTCTTCTTCTGAAAACTGTTTTTAAAAATTGTTTCTAAAAATTGTTTTAAAAACTGAAAACTAAAACTGCTATCAAACAGACCCTAAATCTCGCCACCATTGACATCATTGACTTTATGAAACAAATCCTCACGAGCCAAGACCATAAGCGACCAAATGATGCCCAAAACAAGGGAAAACATGGCACCAATTACAAGGGTCGTTTCACAAGTTCCAGCGGAAGGACAAGCATAGTCGTTGATGAGATCATGATGTACTTTATGTTGTAAAAGGTGAATAGAGATTGTTGCCCATAACAAAGAACATGCAGTAGCTAGTCCAATGAAAGTCCTACAATTTTGAGGTAATTGTCAAGATTAATCTTTTGTCTCTATGAACAAGGAAAGGAAAGGGAAACATGAATACTTGAAAAATTAATCATAAAATTATGGAAAGAAAGTGTAATTAAGTAAAAACAATACTTACAATATAAAATCGAAGACTTTCGAAAACCGTGGAGACTTTCCTTTGAAAGGGTAGAACAGAGAAAGACATCCAACCACTCCTGATACAACAAGAAAAGCTACAGAGAGATACCCAAATATAACAACTGGATCATTTGAGAACTTGCATGACACACCATCCTTGGTGATCACTGGCGTTCCAAAGTCAGGCTACAAATTATTAAAAGAAACACAACACATATTTAGAATTCTAGCTCTATATATATACCTTATTGTTGCAAGAGGTAAATTCTCTAGGTAGGTTCCATATATTATCAAACACAAATAAATCAAGCATGCAGTAAAGATCTACTTCCCAGAAACTATTGTTGAATATTAATGAATAGGTTTGTTTACCGTCTTCAAAGAAGCTACAAGTCCGAATATGAAAGACAAGATAGCAAAAATCAAAACAAACAGAGCCAATATTGTACTCATCATAGTGATCTTAGCCATAGTGGCTGCTTGAGGAACTGGAAATTTTGAAAGAACTGACAAAATTCAGTGCTATCGTATGTATGAATGTATGGTTGTCTGTCAACATCCCAAAAGTCTACATATAAGATTCACACTTGCCGCGGAATCTAAAAAATATCATAATTTTAGAAGGGGGAAATTAGATATTTAGACTTGATAAATTTTTAATGCAATTTTTTAAACAATCACTTCACACACTCATAATGAAAGATATTATTTGGTAGGAAAATGCTGTGGGGCACGACCTTGGGCCTCGTGCACCACGCACGAAGCAATTTCTGGCGGTTTTAAACCGCCAGAAACCGTAGCTTTTTTTTTTTTTTTACAGTTGTAATTTTGTGGCGGTTTAAAACCGCCACTAAACTACACTCGTGCACTAGTTGTACATGTTCTCTCGTACCATATAGCATTACTCTATTACAATATACCTCGTTCAAAAAAAAAAGGTACAACAAAGTTATTACACTTAATCCCGTCAAAAAAAGTTATTATACTTAATATTTTATTTGAAAGTAAGTTATTACATTTAATATATATACATAAATATTTTTTTACAGAGTTATCGATTTAAAAGATGTGTCACATATATTCAACTACATTGCTGAGATGTATTGAGGTAGAGATGGAAGTAGGTCACGCTGCAGATAGGGGCCTATGCCATAGTCAAATCAGTCACAGGTCAGATCAGGCCAAATTAATAAATAGACAAAGCCTAGGTTTTTTGAAAAGCCTTTTTAGTTGAAAATGTCAGGCTTAATTAGGGCAAGCGAAAAGTCTTTCAAGCCTAACAGGCCGGCTTATTTACATAAATATTAAATTATTTTATTATTTTTACATTGACTTTCTATTATAATATCTAAAAATTATATACGTATTGACTTATCTATTTGCTTAAGCATGTTAGATTATATAAGTATTTAACCATATAAACCTCTATAGATAGAGACTGGTGACCTATTTACTTTGACTTAAGAGGATATAATGATATTATATTTATTCTCGTTACCTATAAATTTGTTGACATGTGAACATATAGATTTGTTGTTAGACTTGAATGTCATATGATAAAACATGTCTTTAAATAGGCTACTAGGTCAGACCAGACTTTCAACAGATCGAAGCTCAAACCAAAAAAAGCCTATGACAAATAACATGTCAGACTCAGGCCTTGAATTTTTTAAATAGGTTAGGCTTATTTAAGCAAAGCCTAGCCTAACCTAACCTATTTCCACCCCTACTTAGGGGTTATCCAACCAAATTTACATCACTATTTTCGCATTAACAATTACAACCAACAAGTTAATGCTTGTGACTATTTGGTTTAAGAAAACATTTTTTTGTTTTCGATTTCTGGAAATAGTTTTCATTTTTCATATATTTACCCCATCATCGCTACTACCGCCTCACAACCTTCACCGCCTTTGCTCCTCGCTGCTACCGTCACCGCCGTTGTTGCCATCACTTTTGCTGCCACGGCCACCATGACCTATTTTTATCTCACTATTGGTGGTGGTGGCCAAAGATGGTGGGGTGGTACTGGCGGCGATATTGCTGGTGGAGGCAACGACGATGACGATGATAACGGTGGGTGACAGCGATAGCAACAGATGTGGTGGCGGCGATGATGATGGTGGTGGTGCAATGATAGTGATGGTGGTGGTAGCTCATTTTCATTTTCGGATTTTCATTTTCACCGAAAATGAAAGTAACTTTTTTTGGTTTTCTATTTTGATCATATCTTAAAAAATATTTTCTAAGAAAACATATTCTAAATATCAAGAAAAATGTTTATTTTTTATTTTCTTAGAAAATGAAGACATAAAATAGGCAAATCAAACAAGCTCTTACTACACACAACATCAGACATATCAGAACATAATGCACCCTCAATTATAATACACAATTTCAAAGTATCACAAATAATTGTAACATGACAAATAAGAAAAATATTAGTATATTACATAATAACTAATGTAATCAAATCCAAGCTTTTCCAACAACAATTGTTTTTTCTTGTCTCATGTTTTTCAACTCATTGGGTCATTAGATTCCATATTTTGGTGTGTTGGTGCATACAAAATCAGAAATTTACCTCTATTAACCAAGTGGCTAACGATAATTTGAATAATTGATCCAAAGACAAAAGAATGAAACAAAACAATCATAATGCACCAATCAATGTCGGAGTATCTTTTGCAGGTAGATATTTACCTTACTCCGCCAAACTATACCGTGGATAGGAACGACCCTAAGTGTCGTAGAAATCAATGTAGTTAAGATTCCGATCCGGATCTTAGAATCTTACAATTTTACGATTCTTTTGGGGCTTTACGATCCAGATCTTGTGTAGGATCTCATTGTTTTAGGATCTCTCAAGGATTCTGATCTTTGGGGGTAGGATCTAAGATCCCGATCTGATCCCAACTAGTGTTTTGGACTAAATGAGAGACTCGCTTGAGGTGAAGGACCTACGCAATCGTCTTCTTTGTTGACCTTCGCCACGACCTCTGTCGTCGACTATCACGCACAACTATTTGAGTTGTTATTCTCCGGCACTCACATTCATATGTTTTAAATTTAAACACTTTAAATGATTTTGTAATCTAAAAGTTTTTAAATAAACTAAATGATATTTTTTTTTGTTAGGCCCTTATTTATGGTGGTCTAACACCGGCACAAATGTTTTTGTTTTGTTTTGTTTTGTTAGACCCTTATTTATGGTGGACTGGTGGTCTAACACCACCACAAATGTTGGATTCAAGTATATATTATAAATTTTTAGTTTAAGTTCACGTGAATAAGATTATTTTCATTATCTGTGTAAATTTCTACATGTGTTTATTTTATTAAATCTATTTTTACATTTATAGTAGGATGATCTTACGATCCGATCCCGACCTTTCGATTTATGATCTTTTAACCCCTCTCTCAATCCTAAGTAGGATCCCGATCTTGACAACCTTGGTAGAAATGGGGCGGTCCCTCAGTAAGATAATTTTTTCTTTAAAATTTAGCCCTCTCAAGTCTCATCCATCTTTTCTGGTTCTCGTGATCGTGGACATTGCCCTCGCCATTAGAACATGCGCGCAACCTACATCCACCGTGCAAATACCAAATGGGCTTGAAGTTCTATTTCCAAAAGAATATGATCCAATTGTGTTCACGTGTAGTATGGCTTCTAATTAACATAAGCCGCAAAACACATTGGTGATGACTGATGAATTCAAAATAAAATAAGGTTGTCTAAATGATTAATGTGAGTTACTAATCTACAGGTCAATGAATTGATATATTTTTTTATAAATAAATTAATAAATACAATATAAAAATTCTAATTCACTAATCTTTAATGTGATTGGATGATAAGTTATTTAATCTGAATTTTTCCATAGATAATTTAGACAACCCATAAAATAAAATAAGGTTATATGATGAGAAAAATGGTAATAAAACTTTAGAGTTTGAGCTCAAATATTCGTTGGAGGGGCTGTGAGGTAAACGTCATCTGGCAAATGGCATCATCGCAAGCCTCTAAAGTGAAGGAAGGTACATCTATATATGGGACCGGCGACACGTAGACATGCACTGATTTTGTACTTTTTCTTTTTCCACAACAAAATCTATGTTCATGAAGGGAAAAAAAAAACATTTCTTATATATAATGTAATGTGATGTAACCATGTGATTGTTTAGACTTTGTTAAAGTATGGTACCACTCTGCTTTCTTTGTATGTTAATTTGTCTGCTTACTTCAGTTAACCCACCAAAGAAAAAAGGAAAAAGATTCTCCACTATACAGCTTCTCTCTCATTATCGTATGCTTTGTTTGTGTGTTCTTTTACCTTACACCCCAAGAAAGTTTGAATGTACTTTTTCCCAATCCAATTTTCGTTTTATTTTTCCTTCATTTGAGTGAATTTTGGTCAACTTGAATATAAATACAAATCACACTAATTCATATGGTGTATGTTTGTATGTTTGTTTATCTATTTGGATTGAATGTGAATGTATTTTTCCTCAATCCAATAACTTGATTCATATATATAAAGAAAGAAGCTCTCTTTGAATTGGTGTGTATTTATTGTAAAAAAGAGTATAAAAGTCACACTTAAATATGAGTACAAGCCAGGACATTAAAGCTAAAGTTAAGCTAACTAAAAAAGAAAAAAAAAATCACATCCTAATAATTAGCTAAAATCAATTATCAAAAAAAAAATTAGCTAAAATCAACTTTCAATTTTTTTATAGCTAAAATCATATTAATTACAAATAACTAAAATAGCAATAAATCATAAAATAGATGCAAATAAGTAATTTGACGGTAAATTGAGGATTGAATGTGATAACAATTCAATTGACAAAACTATCTTACAAATCTGAATTTTAAATCAATTCTAAAACATAAAAGCTTCTCGCAACTTCTATCTGAATTTACAAACATATACTTTGAAAAAAGTGTTGTCTGATATGTACTGATTTTTAGGCAGAAAATCTGCCATTATAGTATTATTTACCCTTTATATTAATTAGGATTTAGGAATTGAATCAATTTACAATATTTTCCTGCATTAGCTTTTTTTTTTGTCAAAACCTGCATTAGCTTAAACGCTCAAGCTTGTTGCTTTATAAGAACCTGTTCATTGTTCAAGCCCTTCACTTGATGCTTTCCTCTCTGATTGTGTAGTAGTGTGTGTATTTATTATCTTTTTCACTGTGTTGTAGTCTTCCATAGCTTTACTTTTGACCCTCCTTTTTCAGCTTTGCTAGGCTAGCTATTTCTTTTAGTGGGGTTTGGGAGTGCAGAGTAGAAAAACTCACCACCTTTGAGTTTTTGATTTAGCATATACTGATAGCTTTGGTTTTTGGCTTTCTGGGTAACTTGGACTAGTGTTTATGTTTATTATGGGGTTAATGGGAGGTGCAAAGTTTACTACTTCGTGTGTTGTTCTCTTGTTCATGAACACCCTGTTGGTGGGTTCTGTGAGTGGAATTGGTGTGAACTGGGGAACGCAATCAACACACCCTTTGTCACCATCCACGGTGGTGAAAATGCTGAAAGACAATGGCATTCAGAAGGTTAAGCTTTTTGATGCTGACCCAAGTATCTTGGGTGCTCTCAAGAAATCAGGGATTCAGGTGATGGTGGGCATTCCAAATGACATGCTTTACTCTCTGGCTAATAGTGTGCAAGCAGCTGAAAAATGGGTTTCCAAGAATGTTTCTGCGCATGTTTCCAAAGGTGGAGTAGACATCAGGTACACTACACCCTTTTTCTCTGTTTAGAGTTTCATCCAACAATTGGTTTATGCAGGTTTCATAGCTTTTGATAGGGTTTAGATTGCAGCTCCATGTAATTTTATTGTCAGTTTCACTGACCTTGAACCACGAGGTGTGACATGTGGCGTGGTGGTTGCTCACCTCGTCATTTAACCATGAGCTCGGGGTCTGATCATCGCATTTGAGAATGGAGCATATTCTGTGGTCAGCTAGTTAGCGTTTAGTAAGAGCTCCCGTGGCGAGGGAATTAAAACTCTAACCTTGTTTCTTGTCTCAGTTGTTCATTGATTAAAGTGAAATGCATAACCAGTGGACTTTAGAAATAGGAATGAAAAACATCACAGTAGCCAACTCTAGCTACCTACTTGGAATTAGTTGTAGCAGAGAAGGCGAAATATTTTCCAGTTTGATGGTAGTTACTTTACTTTTGTAATGGATGAACTTAGAATTTAAGGAAAATTCAGGTTTCTATTGGTCTATTAGTCTATTGCTTGTGTATTATTCCTAATCTGAAGAAATGCAAACTAGGAAACTCCAGATAAATTAGGTTATTGAACCCCTAGAAGAAAATGGATTACTAATTTAGTACTTCCAGAATATCCTATGTTCTAGCTGCATGTGTCTCTTAGCTGGGTAGTGAGTCTATCTATTAGATGTTATAGTTCTGTTAGAGTTCTGTTAAATGTAAGGTTTGTTGTGACCAAGCCTTATGGTTGTTTATAAAGCTTGGTTTGCATGATTCACTTATCTATAAAACTTATTCTTCTTCTTCTTCTTTGGTGCATTTATGGTGTGCCTGAGTTTGCACCTCATCAAATGTTATATTGATCCATCAAATCGGAAGATCTGCTGTTAAACAAGTCCACAACTCCACTTATAATCCTTGGCTCTTTATCTACTTCAATCAGTTCAATATATTCAATATCCTAAAGTTATTATATTGAATAATGTCAGTACTTCTTTATGATGCTGTGAAAGTACCTGATTTCTCATTGCTAAGCACTGTGTTTGTAGCTTAATTCTTCTGGTTTGGATATTTCTATTGGGCATGAGGATTAAATTGTCTGATACAATCCTTTTGAGGAGTGCTAGTACTCTGTATTGTTGGAAGAGAACATTGCAACCAGAATGGAAGCGGCTTCCAATGAGTGGAAATTGTGTCTTTCCTAAATGTATTTGTAGTGGAATATGCAATGAAATGCTTAGTTTCAGGGGTTCAATGCTTTGTATTTTGAAAGTTATATTTAGGTGCATGATCTATCTAAGGTTGTCAATGGAAGAATTAATGCCCTCCTAGCTATCAGCTGATTGCCCTTTCCTAGACTGAAATATTTACTTTCTCAAGGAAACATGTGTTTAGTGCTTTCTAAATTTTTGTAACTTTGACAGAGGATGTAATTGTAACTCATGTATTATGGAATATGGATAGTGCTGTATGTCGATGCAATGTTATTCCATTTCTTTTTCTGCTAGTACGGATCACACTATTAGTATGTTTGGATCAACTTATTTTTTCTCAAAATCAATTCTGGCACTCAGAAGCTTCTTACCAGACTTGATGTTGGCTTTTGAATCAATTGCAGAAAGATTTCCAAACATGTGATATATTTCTTCTTTCTAACACATGATCTGTTGTTGTTTTGTCAAGATACGTTGCAGTGGGGAATGAACCATTCTTGTCAACATACAATGGCACATTTGAAGCCACAACTCTTCCAGCTCTTAAAAACATCCAGGCAGCTCTAACAAAATCCGGTTTGAGCAACCGGGTCAAGGTCACTGTCCCTTTGAACGCCGATGTATATCAGAGCTCAACGGAGAAGCCATCTGACGGAGATTTCCGGCCGGACATCAACAATGTGATGCTGGACATTGTCAAGTTCTTAAACGACAATGGAGCTCCATTCACTGTGAACATCTACCCTTTCATCAGCCTCTACTCAGACCCCAATTTCCCTGTTGACTATGCTTTCTTCAATGGCTACCAGTCTTCCATAAATGACAATGGAAGGACCTATGACAATGTGTTTGATGCTAACCATGACACTCTAGTATGGGCATTGCAGAAGCATGGTTTTGGAAGCTTGCCTATAATTGTTGGAGAAATTGGGTGGCCTACAGATGGAGACAGAAATGCAAATATTCAATATGCACAACGTTTTAACCAAGGTTTGTTAGAAATAAAGATTGCACTGTTACAAAGATGAAAGATCATGAGGGATTGAAATCCTATGTTCTCATTTGGAGTGTCTCATTCTTTGTCCCACCAACTAAATTGTGCCACATTTTAATTGTCATACTCGTGCATACATGATACAATTTGATCAAATGGGACAGCGAATGAGACATCAAATGTGAACGGAAGATCTTCATTCGGTCCTGACTCCTGAGTTACTATGCATAATAAGGGGACCGAAATCCTTTGTCTCCATTTGATGTCTCATTCTTTATCCCACCAATAAAATAGTGTCACGTCATTTAAAAACTACTAGTGTAAGGTTATAACTGTCATACTAATGCACTTTTTAACTAAGACGCCACAATTTCATTAGTGGGACAAGGAAGGAGACACCAAATAGGAACAAATGATCTTAATCTGCATTAAGGAGTATTACACTTGTTTAAGGCTATGATTCATATGTAAACACTAAAAACTTATCATTTAGTATATTAATTGAGTATTTATGCAATTGACACTCAAATATAAACGGAGGACCAACTCATGTAGTGTGTGTAGCAAAATAATAGAATATTTCCTCATTTTCAAACAGGTTTCATGTCGCGCTATGCTTCTGGAAAGGGTACTCCAATGAGGCAAGGTCCTATAGATGCATACTTGTTCAGTCTTGTGGATGAAGATGACAAGAGCATTCAGCCAGGGAACTTTGAACGCCATTGGGGGCTGTTTTACTTTGATGGACAACCCAAGTACCCGGTGAATCTTATTCGTTCATCACAACACAATGGTTTGGTAGGTGCTAGTGGTGTTGATTATCTTTCCAAAAAGTGGTGTGTTTTGAAACCCTCGGCAAACCTTAATGATGATCAATTGGCACCAAGTGTGACCTATGCTTGTGAAAATGCTGATTGCACTAGTCTGGGGTATGGGACCACATGTGGCAATTTGGATGTTCAGGGGAACATCTCTTATGCATTTAATAGCTACTTTCAGAGAAATGACCAGATGGATTCTGCTTGCAAATTCTCTGGCCTTGCCATGGTCACTGACAAAGATCCTTCAGGTGGAAGTTGCAAATTCAGAATCATGATCCAGACAAATTCTGCAAGGCTAAATGAGAGTGTTGGGTATCTAAGAACAGTGCTCTTTGGTTTTGTTACTTTACTACTTTTGTGTAATCTTCCATTTTGACTTCATTGCTTTGTTTTTTTGGATGATGGAAGTTGTGTATTAACTAATTAAAGTAATGTAGTGGTCTTGAGAAAGTAAAATACTAATATATATTTTAACTATTTCAAAACATTCTTTAGTTACCAATTGCCGAGACATACTTGATTCTCCTTAAGCAAAAGGTCTCGGGTATAGAAAAAACTCGTTGGGAGAGTTAGCGTCACCATGATGTGAATGTACTCGACTCGAACATGATTGCATTACCTCCCGTGGAGGATACCTGTAAGAAAAAAAACATTCTTTAGTTATTTTTAGGTGAAATTTAAGAAAAAGTTCATGATCATTATTCATTACTACCTTTGTTCTTATTTAACTATCCAGAGAGAGAAGAAACACACATATTAAGGAGTGTAATTAATTTTGTTAATTGTCATAGAAGGATTAGTTGTTTTCCTATTTTGCCCTATAGAGTGTGTTTTATCATTCTTCATTTATTGCTCCTACAAGGGCATTAATGTTAGGAAAAACATCATTTAATACTCTCTTAAAATGTTAAGTGGACAAATATATAGGAACAATTATTATTTTTAAAGTGAACGGAGGTAGTACTTTTTAAAATAACAAGTGTTCAAGGAAGATTGTTTTTACCACCATAATTGCTTAAGTAAAAAAAAATTAAGTAAATGCCTGACTTATACAAGAAACGTAAGTTTTATAAAGAAGTTGTACTTCATAATTATAACTTACCTTCAATCCTCACAGAAAACATAACATATATTATGGTTAGTCGATTACTATTTAATGCGAATACTGTGATTAGAGGATTAGTCATTGCTGTGGGTAATAGATTGTTTCGATGGACTCACCCAAAAAAATGTGTGTATTCTTCAGACTTTTTTTGTGGAGTATTGTTGGGCCCTCCAAGAGTTTTTTTTTTTTGTTTTCTTCTGAAAGTCGTAACATTAGGGTTAAGCAAACGGGTCGGATATTCCAGAAGGTTTTGGTCTATTAGAGACAATTAGTTCAGGGTTATTTTTGTAATATTCTATATTTTATATTTTATGTTTTGCTTATCTAGCCTTGCCTATGTGGCGGCTAGGGTTGTGTTGCTCTGCAACACTTAAGTGATAATCTAGGGTTTGTTTGCTTGTTGTGCAAGCAATTTGCTGTCTTAGGTCTCTATATATAGAGAGCCTCCCTATTGTAATTTCTCACGTTAAATAGATATGAAATTCCGATCCATGGCAGCAGTCGACCAAACCCCTCCTTCGTCGTTGTTGTCATTGCCAAAATGGTAGCTAACTAGCGTGACCACCACTGTCATTCCTCTCTCTGTTTCCGCTCCATCTCCGATGAGGAAATATCCTCTCTCCATCATCGAAAAACTCAATGATTCCAATTTTCTTCTTTGGAAGCAACAAGTAGAACCAGTTGTCACCTCTCATCGGCTGCAGCGGCTTCTCGTTGATCAAGAAATTCCAGTCAAATTTCTGAATGATACTGATCAAGCCCTTGGTCAGTTTTCCCCTGCGTATCTCGCGTGGGAGCAGCAAGATGCCTATCTTCTCACATGGCTTCAGTCTACCCTCTCTTCTGACGTACTTACTCATATGATAGGTTGCAAATACTCTCATCAATTGTGGCAGTGTTTGCCTAGTGGATTCTTCACACGCATAGAAGCAAAATCACGTCAATTGCGAACTGAACTTCGCAATTTGAGTCTCGGCTCAAAGAGTGTGAGTGATTATCTTCAGCAGATCAAGTCAAATGCAGATTCTTTGAGTGTTATTGGGGATCCAGTGCCTTACAAAGAGCATGTTGATATAGTGCTAGAAGGACTTCCTAGTGAATATGAGACTCTTGTTAACCTTTTCTCCATGAATAGTAATTTTCAATCCTTGTCAATTCAAGAGATAGGTGCTCTGTTATTGGCTCAAGAAGCGCGGATTGAAAAGAATAAACACAATGCTGCAACGGAGTTCACTGTCAATACAACAACTGCTGGAAAACAGGTCCCACGGACCCTACCTACTAAAACAAATGCTGCTAATCACCAACACCATCAATCTGTTCCACAAAATCAGTGGCAGGAAGGAAACTATGGTAGTGACAGAGGAAACAGTGGAGGTAGAGGTCGTGGAGGTGGAGGTCGTAGTCGAAGTTTTGTGCAGTTCCAAGTCTTTTTTAAAACAGGACACACTGCAGCAGTATGCTATCACAAGTTCAATCAAAATTTTGTGGCATCACCACCTCCCCAGAACTATCAAAACTTCTATGGTGGTCCCAATCCACATACTTATGGAAACAGTGGAGAACCAACACATAATTCACCCAATTCATCCACTAATATTGTTCAACCTTCTGGTGCGCCAAAGTCTGAATTTTTTTTGCCTCTCATGCATATCAACAATTTCTAAACCCTTGTTTATCTCAGAATTATGCATCAATGGCTTCTCCACAGTTAAAGCAGTTCTCTACTTATGCACAAAACTTCCAGTCAATACCTTTGCTTGCTCCTCCTCCACTTCAAAATTTCCAGGGAGTAAAAAGAGCACCTCCTCTTCTCCCTACTCCACCTCAGTTTCAGGGATATGGTGCATCATCTTCTGTTCCAGCACAAAGCTTCTTGGTAGCAGAGGCAAAATCTCTACAATCAGGTAACATTGTTCAGAATTATCAACAATTTGCTACCCCTGGCCAACGACCACCAGCTCCTACAGAGTGGTATCCTGACTCCGGAGCAACTCATCATATCACACCAACTGAGCAGAATATTCACCATGAATAGCCCTTTGAAGGACCAGATCAAGTCTTTGTAGTGTAAGATCAAGATTTGGTCATGTGGTACAACTCTATGTTTTGATGATAACAAGTATTTATTTGTGGATGAACAACTATGATACTCTAATGTTTGTCTTGAGTGTTTTGACAAACAGGTTCTGATTCTGACACCAGAAGATATATTCGTCAGAAGTTCTGAAGATCAGAGGATCTGAAGATCAGAGGATCTGAAGATCAGAGGATCTGAGGATCAGAAGATCAGAGGATCAGAAGATCTGAGGATCAGAAGATCTGAAGACCAGAAGCTCTGAGGGACCAGAGGCTCTGAAGGTTCAGAAGCTCTGAAGGTCCAGAAGCAGAAGTTACGAAGGTCAGAGGATCCAAGCATCCCTCTGACTCTGATCACCAAGCTTCACAAGTTCCAACACGAAGCATAACTCTGATCAGAAGTCAATGGTTAAAGGCAAAGGTCTCTATCGAGAAGTACAAGAGCAGTGTACTATTCTGAAAAGCCTACCTACCAAGGTTCAGCCACAGCAGGTTCTGGAAGTTCCAGAAATGCCCTCCAACGGTCATATTCTCTCAACAGAAATATCCTTTGCACCTTGGACTATAAAAGGCTGAAGAAAAGAAGAAAGAAAAATAGTGAGAGAAAAACAAAGAGCTGCAATACAAGAAAAGATTCAAGCCTCTACTTTCTTCATCTGTTCTTATTTAGTTTACACTCAGCTTATTTAGAAGCAAACCTTTGTAAACACCAACCTCAAACAGTTGTTTGATTTTCCTTAAGGGACCGGGTAGGTCAGTATCCTTAAGAAGACTAAGAGAGTGAATCTTAGTGGTGATTCCTTTAGGAGATCAAGGTTGATCGGATCCTAGAGAAGACTAAGAGAGTGAATCTTAGTGATAGCTAAGTCAGTGTATTGTTAGTCACTTGTAGGTTTCAAGTGCAGTTGTAACAATTATCTGATTAGTGGATTGCCTTCATTCTAAGAAGGAAGAAATCACCTTAACGGGTGGACTGGATTAGCTTGAGGGATTTATCAAGTGAACCAGGATAAAATACTTGTGTGCTTCTCTCTTCTCTCTATCTTTATCCGCTGCACCATCTATCTTAGAGAAACCGAAAAGATTTACTTTAAATCTTAAGGGGAAAGTTTTTATATTGAAAACGCTATTCAACCCCCCCTTCTAGTCGTTTTTCACACCTTCAATTGGTATCAGAGCGCAAGTTCTGATTACCACACTTAACAGTGTTCAGTAGATCCGGGCCAGTGTGAAAAACTCATGGATTCCACCACTACTACGAGCAAATATCAATACAGTGCAAGACCACCTGTCTTTGATGGTCAGAGATTTGATTTCTGGAAAGACAGGATCAAAAGCTTCTTTCTTGGCTTTGATCCTGATCTTTGGGATTTTGTTGTTTATGGCTACACCCCTCCTGTTGATGAACATGGTGTAAAAATCCCAAGGGAGAAGATGAGTGAAGATCAAAAGAAGGAGTTCAGAGATCATCACCGATCAAGAGCTATTCTGCAAAGTGCCATTTCATATGAAGAATATGAGAAAATTACTGATCGTGATTCCGCCAAGGGCATCTTTGAATCCTTGAAGATGTCTCATGAAGGAAACAAAAAGGTGAAAGAGACAAAGGCGTTGTCTCTGATCAAGCAGTATGAATCCTTCCAAATGGAACATGACGAATCCATTGAGGATATGTTTTCCAGATTTCAGTTGCTCGTAGCTGGAATAAGACCTCTCAACAAAAGCTACACTACAAAAGATCATGTCATAAGGGTCATCAGAAGTCTTCCTGAAAGCTGGATGCCTTTAGTGACTTCAATAGAGCTTACAAGAGATGTTGAGCATATGAGTTTAGAAGAACTCATCAGCATACTGAAATGTCATGAGCTGAAGCGCTCTGAGAAGGCTAAATCTGAGAAGTCAAAAGCTCTCCAAGCTGAAGCAGAAGAATCTGAAGAAGCATCAGAAGATTCTGATGAAGATGAGCTGACTCTGATATCCAGAAAGTTCAACTGCATCTGGAAGCACAGGCAGAGCAAATACAAAGGTTCATCAAAGGACGAAAAGTCAAAGAAGCATTTCAAACCAAAGAAAAGTCTGATGGTGACTTTTGATGAATCAGAATCAGAGGATGTTGACTCTGATGGTGAAGTCCAAGGACTCATGGCTATTGTCAAAGACAAAGGAGCAGAGTCAAAGGAAGCTGTTGACTCTGACTCAGAATCAGAAGGAGATCCAGACTCTGACGATGAAAATGAGGTATTTGATTCTTTCTCAACTTCTGAACTTAAAGATGCTTTGTCTGATATTATGGATAAATATAACTCTCTCTTGACTAAGCATAAAAGGTTGAAAAAGAATTTCTCTGCTGCCTCTGAAACTTCTGTTGAACATGAGAAAATTATTTCTGATTTGAAAAATGATAATCATGCTTTGGTTAATTCTAACTCTGTGCTTAAGAATCAAATTGCTAAGTTAGAAGAAGTTATTGCCTGCGATGCCTCTGATAGTAAGCATGAATCTAAGTATGAAAAATCTTTTCAAAGATTCCTGGCTAAAAGCGTAGATAGAAGCTTGATGGCTTCATTGATCTATGGCGTGAGCAGAAATGGAATGCGTGGCATTGGGTATTCTAAACCAATTAGAAATGAGCCCTCTGTGCCTAAAGCTAAATCTTTGTATGAATGCTTTGTTCCCTCTGGTACCATATTGCCTGATCCTGTACCTGCTAAAGTTGCTAAAAACCCTCTTAAGAAAGGAATTTTCTCTATGTCAAAATATCATGCTCAAATTCCTTTACATTATCCTGTTGAAAGACCCAAAGTTGTCAGAACTTCTGGGCTAACTAACAAGAAAGGACCCAGAAAGTGGGTACCTAGGGATAAGATTATATATGTTGCAGGTATCTTCAATAGGTCCATCGAAACTCCAACCATGGAACCTGGACAGTGGATGCAGACAACACATGACGGGAGAAAGGCATATGTCCCAAGATCCAAAACTTGAACCTGAAGGTGAAGTTGATCTTGGAGGCATCAGTAGAGTAAGATTTGGTCAAGTCAAAGCTAGCTGAAAAAGCTTGTAGAGATGAGCATGACTGTTTCAGATAGAAACAAAGACTCAGAACTTGTCAAACCAGAAGCAACAACATCAGAAGATGCTACTACAACTTCTGACTTGCGTCATCAGAAGAAGAGTAGTTTCATAGCTTGTCATTCTGAAGCATCTGAAGATGAAATTTTGTCCAGAATGGAGATGTCACCAGAACCACACTTCTGCTCTCATCAGAAGATATGCTAATCAGAAGCCAAGTATCCCTTGGTATTCCTTCTGAGGGGGAGTATTTCGTCTTATGCTCTTACTATTTTTTCCCACCTTCATTCTTTTTGCTTATGACAAAAAGGGGGAGAACTTATAGTATCTTGACAACTCCTATTTTATTTAGCTCAGAATCTAGATATTACTAACATTGATATTAAGTATTAGATTCAGGGGGAGCTTAGCTCAGAATCAAGCACGAGTCTTGGATTCAGAAGGAGCAAGATAAACTATACACATCAGGATAAGTTTTAACTCTGATACCTTATACTCTGAGTGTATTCAGTTTATTTGTTTAGAGTTGTTCATCAAAATACATGGTTTTGTCATCATCAAAAAGGGGGAGATTGTAAGATCAAGATTTGGTCATGTGGTACAACTCTATGTTTTGATGATAACAAGTATTTATTTGTGGATGAACAACTATGATACTCTAATGTTTGTCTTGAGTGTTTTGACAAACAGGTTCTGATTCTGACACCAGAAGATATATTCGTCAGAAGTTCTGAAGATCAGAGGATCTGAAGATCAGAGGATCTGAGGATCAGAAGATCAGAGGATCAGAAGATCTGAGGATCAGAAGATCTGAAGACCAGAAGCTCTGAGGGACCAGAGGCTCTGAAGGTTCAGAAGCTCTGAAGGTCCAGAAGCAGAAGTTACGAAGGTCAGAGGATCCAAGCATCCCTCTGACTCTGATCACCAAGCTTCACAAGTTCCAACACGAAGCATAACTCTGATCAGAAGTCAATGGTTAAAGGCAAAGGTCTCTATCGAGAAGTACAAGAGCAGTGTACTATTCTGAAAAGCCTACCTACCAAGGTTCAGCCACAGCAGGTTCTGGAAGTTCCAGAAATGCCCTCCAACGGTCATATTCTCTCAACAGAAATATCCTTTGCACCTTGGACTATAAAAGGCTGAAGAAAAGAAGAAAGAAAAATAGTGAGAGAAAAACAAAGAGCTGCAATACAAGAAAAGATTCAAGCCTCTACTTTCTTCATCTGTTCTTATTTAGTTTACACTCAGCTTATTTAGAAGCAAACCTTTGTAAACACCAACCTCAAACAGTTGTTTGATTTTCCTTAAGGGACCGGGTAGGTCAGTATCCTTAAGAAGACTAAGAGAGTGAATCTTAGTGGTGATTCCTTTAGGAGATCAAGGTTGATCGGATCCTAGAGAAGACTAAGAGAGTGAATCTTAGTGATAGCTAAGTCAGTGTATTGTTAGTCACTTGTAGGTTTCAAGTGCAGTTGTAACAATTATCTGATTAGTGGATTGCCTTCATTCTAAGAAGGAAGAAATCACCTTAACGGGTGGACTGGATTAGCTTGAGGGATTTATCAAGTGAACCAGGATAAAATACTTGTGTGCTTCTCTCTTCTCTCTATCTTTATCCGCTGCACCATCTATCTTAGAGAAACCGAAAAGATTTACTTTAAATCTTAAGGGGAAAGTTTTTATATTGAAAACGCTATTCAACCCCCCCTTCTAGTCGTTTTTCACACCTTCATGTAGGCAATGGACAAGGTTTGAGTATTTCCTCTCATGGATCTTTTTGGTTTAGATCTCCTTTTGATTCTAGTCTTGCTCCTGTTATTAAAAATCTACTGCATGTTCCCATGATAACCAAAAATCTTCAAGTGTCAGTAAGTTGTGTAAAGACAACAAAGTCTTCTTTGAGTTTCATGAAACTTTTTGTGTTGTTAAATCTCAGGTATCTAAGGTTGTGTTGTTGTATGGCTTAATTGGTCCTGATGGTCTTTATCACTTTCCATCACTTTTGGATGCTAAGTCTCTTTCTCAAAGTCAGTCACATCTGTTGTCTTTGAATAATGTTTTTCCTTCATGTAATTATGTTTCCTTCAATACTTGGCACTCTAGGTTAGGCCATCCGAGTATCAATGTAATGAAGCAAATTTTGCAAGCATGTAATATTGGTATGCCTAATAAAACTGATCTTGATTTTTGTCCAGCTTGTGTTGTTGGCAAGTCTCATAAGTTACATTCACCTTCTTCTACAACTGTTTACTCTGAACCTTTAGAATTAATCTTCACTGACCTGTGGGGGCCGACTCCTTTTCTTTCTTCTGGTGGTTTCGATACTATGTTTCTTTTGTTGATGCTTATAGTCGTTTCACATGGATTTATTTGCTAAAAGCCAAATCTGAAACCTCACAGTCTTTCAGCAGTTTAAGAAACATGTTGAGTTGTTGTTTGGAACCCCTATTCTTTCAATCCAATCTGATTGGAGAGGAGAATTTCACCCTCTTTCTACGTTTCTCATTGACAATGGCATCAGGCATAGGGTTGCTTTTCCACATACTCACCACCAAAATGGTGTGGTTGAGAGGAAGCATAGACACATCGTGGAGTTAGGTTTGACTCTACTCTCTCATGCTTCACTTCCCTATAAGTTTTTGGATCAAGCCTTTCTCACTTCAGTATATCTTATAAATAGATTACCAACAACCTCAATTGATTTTCAGGTTCCATATACTAAGTTGTATAAGGTTCAACCTGATTACAAATCCTTGCATGTTTTTGGTTGTTCATGTTTCCCTCACTAGAGACCTTACAATAAGCATAAACTTAAATTCAGGTCTCAAGAATGTGTGTTTCTTGGCTATTCCACTATGCACAACGGTTACAAATGCTTAACTGCAGAGGGTAAAATCATTATCTCTAAGGATGTTGTCGTTCATGAAACAAGTTTTCCTTATCCAAAACTTTTTCCCTCTAGTCCACCCCAAACAGATTCAGGGTCAAGCTTCATACGAGCTATTATTCCTCTTGTTCCACCAGTTGAGCAACCACAGGTCACTATCGACTCACCTCTCATTACTCCACATTCTGTTGAGAGTCATTTAGCTCACCACACTTCAGAGTCAGCTTCCCAATATCAGAATCATATCCCTCTTCTTTACTGCATTCGTCATGAAAATCAATCTACTTCTTCTCCTCACCTTTCACATGGTGAGCCTTCTTCTGAGTCTTTGTCACATCCTACCTCATCCTCCAATTCCTCTTCTGCACTGGCAGAACAGAGTCCTTATCATGGCCCTAACACTCATTCCATGCAAACTAGATCCAAAAGTGGAATTTTTAAACCAAGATTGAATCAACCTTGTTACTAACCATGGTTGAACCAACCTCTGTTAAGAAGGCTTTGCAGGATGTAGGTTGGAAGTCCATTATGCAAGAAGAAATTGATGCTCTTCATGCAAATGGCACGTGGACACTGGTTCCATTGGCTCTGAATAGAGAGCCCATGGGCTGCAAATGGGTTTTTAGGGTCAAACAATGCCCTGATGGCTCAGTGTAGAAACTAAGGGCAAGTCTGGTTGCAAAGGGTTTCATCAGCAGTTTGACATTGATTACAAGGAGACTTTTTCCCCTGTTGTGAAACCAGTCACCATTAGGGTGATGTTGACTCTGGCTGTTACCAATCACTGGTGTATTCAACAACTTGATATCAACAATGCTTTCCTTAACGACATTATGGAAGAGGAAGTGTATATGACACAACCTCCAAGATTTGAAGCTAGTGACAAAACCTTGGTTTGTCGCCTGAATAAAGCTCTTTATGGCCTTAAGTAGGGCCCACTGGCTTGGTATGCGAGGTTAAGATCAACCTTCTTGCAGTTTGGTTTTGTCTCTAGCAAGTGTGATCCTTCGATGTTTGTCTACACTACTTCTACCGCCACCATGTATGCATTGGTATATGTAGATGATATTATAGTTACTGGTCCCTCAGAATCTTTGGTCAAACTGTTTGTGTCCAAGTTAAAAGTAGTTTTTGCTCTGAAAGATCTTGGGCAACTTGACTACTTTTTGGGTATTGAGGTGAAGCACTTGGCAGATCACCCAATTCTTTTGTCTCAAAGAAAATATATAAGGGACTTACTTGAAAAGACCAAGATGGAGGATTGTGGGCCTATTTCTTCTCATATGGTGACTGGTTTGAGGCTCACTAGAGCAAGTAGTACTCCCTTTTGAGATCTTATTCTCCATCAGTCCACAGTAGGTGCCCTACAATATGTTACTATCACGAGACTCTAACTCGGTTTTTATGTTAATAAAGTCTGCCAATTCATGGCACAACCTCATTAGAGTCACTGACTGGTAGTGAAGCAAACTGTTGTTGCTCGCAACAGTTGTGAGGCTAAATAAAGGAGTTTAGCACTTGTTGTAGCAGATATGCTATGGATTCAGTCCCTTCTACAAGAGCTTAAAGTTGCAACTACTGTCTTTACTCTTTTGTGTGACAATTTAAGTACAGTCATGCTTGCACATAATCTGGTTCAGCACTCTCGGACTAAACATATGGAGTTGGATTTATTCTTTGTTCGTGAGAAGGTCCTAGCAAACCAACTGTTAGTAAAGCATATTTTTGTACCAGACCAGCTTGCTCATGTTCTCACCAAACCCCTTAACTCCACTTTGTTCAAGGCTTTGAGAGATAAACTAATTGGGACAGATTTGCACAGTTCAGTTTGTGGGGGGCGTATTAGAGATAATTAGTACTACAATGTTATTTTTTGTAATATTCTATATTTTATATTTTATGTTTTGCTTATCTAACCCTGCTTATGTGCAGAGGCGGATTCACCGCCCGGCGAGCTTGGGCCTATGCCCAGGCTCTGCCAAAAAAACAATTTTTTTCTTTGGACCCAATCATCTTTTAGGCCCAAATAAAGAAAAGAAAAAGGGCAAAATTTGAAGGTGAGGCGTGGGTGTGGCTGACAGGCTGAGGGAGTGAGGCAGTGGCGGTGGGTGAGTGAGGACGATGTTGGTGAGGCGTGGGTGAGGGGGAGGCGGTGAGTGAGACAGAGAGTGAGTGACTGACCTTCCATAGAGAGAAAAAAACACCAAAAGGGAGAAAGGGTCACTGGAACAACTCAAAGGTAGCATTACTTTGAAATTAGAGATGATACCTTCCATAGAGAGAAAAAAAGACAAGGAAGAACGAAGTACTGAATGCAATTCTGTAATCAATAATGTTATCTTCACACCTCTCTTTGAGGTGGAGAGAGGTGGAATGAAGAGAGAGATAAGAAGAAAAGAAAAAGTAAGAGAGATAAAGTATTAGATGTGATAAATGATAGGAGGAAAGAGATAGAAATAAAAAGAGGTGGAAATGAAGTGTTTCAAAGATGAGGTGTGTATATATCATTACTCATTCTGTAATAGGATCCTTCCTTTGTGTGTCAAATTGAAGAAAACTAAAAAGAGAAAGAAAGTCGAAGCTCTACACAGGGACGGCAGCGCAAGGATGAATGGTTGAAGTTAGAGATAAGGTTAAATTATTAACTGAGTATAATAATGGCCTTTTTTTGTAAAAAAAATCTGGCCTATGTATTTCTACTTGGGCTAGTGTGCCACATTGACCCACTAAAAAGACTTATTAGACCCAAATATTTATAAGGTAGATAACAAAAATAGAAGATCATATTTCAATGATGTGAGAAAATTTCTCTTTTTATTTAATTTAATTAATTGATGTGGCATATCCTTAAAATTTGATTGGTTGACGGTGTAAAAGAACTTTTCGGTGTAAAGTTTTTACACCGTCGGTGCATCATCATTTTTCTCATATCAATTTATAATAATTTAACGTTTTTAAAATAAGTTACAAATAATATATTTATATAAAAATAAAATAATTACATCAAGTTAGTTATGATAAATTAAAGTATTATAAGTATTAGTTTATGTAATAAATATTGATTTAATTATAACACCATCAAAATAATATATAAATATAATTCAATAACGCTAAAGCTATTTATTTTTCTAGAAGATGAATAAGAAATGTCAAACCTGCACAAAAAGTAATTTTTTTCTGCTATACATTCTAATTATTTGCTTTATTTTTAAAAATTATTCGGTGTGTTGCGTACGCGTACACGTAGCACGTGTCGGAGCGTATGGCGAACTTGATAACTATGGAGTGTACTATATGTTTGGGTTGGGTGCTTAATTGAGAATAAGACATATTTGTTATTGTAACAAACTATTCACGCCGCAACACTGCAATGCGCACAAATACAACAAATGCAACAACGACCGCAATTTAAAACTCTGTCAGATGTGCAGTTAGACTTAAGCTTAACCTTGCCCAGGCTTCACAAAAATCCTGGTTCCCCCACTGCTTATGTGGGGCTAGGGTTGTGTGTGTTGCTCTGCAACACTTAGGGTTTGTTTGCTTGCTGTGCAAGCTTCTCACTGTCTCTCTTCTTCTCTCCTTGTTCATTTTTATTTCATCTTCTCTTTCGTCCCCTCACCTCTTCAACTCAAATCAAACTGCTCACGCTTCCCCTCCCCTTTCTCTCTCTAGAATTTCAATAGATAGATAGTTATTCTTACCAAACACGCAATAATTTATTGCTATTGGGTTCGTCCAGACGACGATGGACGGTCAGAGCCAAGTGCAACCGCAGCCGCCACCGCCACATGGCGAAGACGACGATGATTCGAAGAAGGAAGAAGAGGAGTTATTGATCGACAAGGTTAACAAGCTCATGGCGAAGATCACCTCTAACCCTGACAACCCTAAACCCTCCGTTCTCCACGCCCTTGCTTCCATTCTCGAAACGCATGAGTCCCGGTACGTTTAGGGATTTGAAATTTTTTGAATGATTTTATTTTATTGATTTTTGAAATACTTGTTTGCCTGGAAATTCAAGTGTGTGAGTGTGAGTGTGAGTGTGAATGGTAATTTTGTTGGTTGTTGGTTTTTGAAATGTAGGTACATGGAAGAGAGTGGTCATTCTTCCTCCAGTAATGCCCGCGCCGCGCATCTCATTGGCCGCCTTGGGAGTGTAATCAGAGTAGGGTATTTCAATGTCCATAACATGATTCTTGTTCTTGTTGTTTGTTGAGATGGTTACTAACTTGGTGCTTAACACAGGAAAATGATGATTTCTTTGAGTTGATATCTGCAAAGTTTCTGTTAGAGACTAGATACTCCACTGCGGTACAAGCAGCTGCTGCCAGGCTTATCCTCTGCTGTTCCCTGACTTGGATTGTAAGATTTTCTTTCTGCCTAACCCATCTTGCCTTTTTTTTTTTACTTGTTCTACTATGTCTTGTCAGTCTGATAAAGTGTAAATGGACAGTACCCTCATGTTTTCGAAGAATCCGCTGTGGAGAACATAACAAATTGGGTGAAGGATGACAATCTTATATTTTCTGGCGAAGAGCAAAATCAAAGAGAGGCCTCAGTTTCTGAAATGTTGAAAACCTATTCCACCGGGCTCCTTGCTGTGTGTTTG
Source organism: Lotus japonicus (assembly GCF_012489685.1). Classification (NCBI taxonomy): domain Eukaryota; kingdom Viridiplantae; phylum Streptophyta; class Magnoliopsida; order Fabales; family Fabaceae; genus Lotus; species Lotus japonicus. The sequence goes on along the minus strand of NC_080041.1, from coordinate 87,558,309 downwards.
GTCGGGTATGCTATGCTGCTCAATTGATACACTGTTTTGTTCAATTTCTGCTTCTAGTGAAACTCTTTATTTGGTGATTTAGTTCCTGCTTCTAGTTGATTCTGTTGGATGGTTTTCTTGCTTCACCCTATTTTTATAGCTCTCATTTTCTAATTTTTTTCTTGTTAAATTATGAACGATCTCAGAGATGTTAAGGTAGTGGAAGATGTATTGACATGTGGCTTGTCGGCTAAGCTTATGCGTTATCTTCGCTTACGTGTGCTGGGGGAGACAAGTGGCAGCCAGAGAGATACTAGTCCTTTAACAGAAAGTAGGCATTCATCTGGGAATACTTTAGTCAGAGGTAACGATGATGGCCACAGTAGGTTTCGCCAGCTCCAAGAATTGAGTCACTTGGATGATGCAAGGGTGTTTGACGAAAGGTCTTTAGATGACCTAACCCTTGAAAGGGAAAGGGGTCAAGATAGAAACACAAGTGGACAAACTTGTCAAGAAATTTCTTGGATAGATGGTGAACCACCTGATGTGCTCAATGAAGGTGCTGATATCTGCGAGGTAGATTCTGATGGGGAAGATAGATGGCACTGTAGAGATATACGTGATGGAAGGATAAAATATGATGAACAGGAAGACAATGCTAGAGATGACTCTTCAAGGCAGCGTGCAAACCGTGGAGGGGGAAGATCCCGAGGGAAAGGAAAGGTCAATGAAGGGACGGTAGAAAGTGAACCAGTTTTGTCACCTCCTGGTCCTGGTAGTCGATTAGGGCAGGGGTGCAGTGTTAGAGATAGGAGCATAGTAAGGAATGCTGATGTTCGGAGGGTTCCTGATTCTAAGAAGACTCTTGGCAGGATCACTTCTGAGGCGTCCATTTTTGAAAGAACGGATAATGATGACTGTTTCCAAGGGTGCCATATTGGAAGCAAAGATATTTCTGATCTTGTGCGAAAAGCTGTGCAAGCTGCTGATGCTGAAGCCAGATCAGCCAATGCACCTGAAGAAGCTGTCAGAGCAGCTGGTGATGCTGCTGCTGACTTTGTTAAAACTGCAGCTTTAGAGGTATTGGGGGAGGGGGGGGGGGGGGGGCTCTTTCATTTATGTTCCAAGACCACTAGTTATACTTTGTCCATTTGTGTATCATTACTTCTCAGCACTGAAATGCTAAAGTAAGTTATCTCATTTTTAAACTCAGGAATATGAATCCACTAATGATGAAGAAGCAGCTGTTTTGGCTGCTTCGAGAGCTGCATCAACTGTTATTGATGCTGCATCTGCACCTGAAGTTTCTAGGTATGTCAGAATATGATTACGAGCATCATCAGAGACTTGACTCCTACATAGACATTTTCCATAATAATTCTTTTAGCCCTGCTAATAATGCTCTTCTTGGGTTTGTTACAGGAACTCTGTCTGCCTCAATAATGAGGCCGAAAATGCGAGTGAATCTTGTGAGGATGTTGAAGATTACTTCATCCCATACGTTCAATCACTTGCAAAATTGAGGGAAAAATATTGCATACAGTGTCTTGAGTTACTTGGGCAATATGTAGAAGCTCTTGGCCCTGTGTTGCATGAGAATGGTGTTGACGTGTGTCTTGCACTGCTGCAGCAGAATTCTAAGCATCAGGAGGCCTCCAAGGTTGCGTTACTGTTGCCTGATGTCATGAAGCTAATCTGTGTTTTGGCAGCACACAAGAAATTTGCTGCAGATTTTGTGGACCGTGGGGGAATGCAAAAGCTGCTAGCTGTCCCTAGATTGTCTCAAACTTTCTATGGCCTTTCTTCTTGTCTAGTTACAATTGGTTCTGTTCAGGTATTCTTCACGTTGTTTAATACTCATAATTATGGTGATAGATGGAGAATAGCGTTTCCACTAACCTTTATCTACATCTTTGTTTGTATTAATCTTTGTACAATGGCATTACATTTTTCTGAATCTAGATGATTATTTCAGGGGTTAATGGAACAGGTTTGTGCGCTTCCATCGAATCTTGTTTATCATGTGGTTGAGTTGGCTCTCCAACTCCTCGAGTGCAATCTTGATCAAGCTCGACAGAAAGCCGCACAATTCTTTGCTGCTGCATTTGTTTTCAGGGCAGTTATCGATGTTTTTGATTCTCAGGATGGCTTACAGAAATTGCTGGGCCTTTTAAATGATGTTGCTTCAGTAAGATCAGGAGTAACTTCTGGAGCCTTGGGTTTATCTAACTTAGGATCACTTCGAAATGATCGATCATCTGCAGAAGCGCTGACATCATCTGAGAAGCTTGTAGCCTATGAAACTTGTGTTGCTTTGCAGAAATATTTTAGAGCCCATCTCCTTTTATTAGTGGATTCCATTCGTCCCGACAAAAGCAATCGTAGTGCTGTTATAAATATTCGAAGTATAACGGCAGCTTACAAACCATTACTCATTAGCAATGAGGCAATCAATGCAGTATTCCAACAATTACAGAAAGATAGGAAGCTAGGTCCTGCATTTGTGAGGAAAAATTGGCCAGCTGTTGAGAAGTTCTTGGATTGTAATGGGCATACTACCATGTTGGAATTGTGTCAGGTATGGAACATCTAATTTGTGCATCCCCTGTATCTTCCAATTTATTTATTTCACTCACTTCGTTGTTTGTAGGCCCCACCTCAGGAGCGATATCTGCATGATTTGGTTGAGTATGCATTGGATATTCTGCACATTGTTACATTGGTAACTCGCAGTCGTAAGATGATTGTTAATACAACATTAAGCAATAACCGTGCTGGGATAGCTGTAATATTGGAAGCAGCAAATATTGCTTGTGATCACGTGGACCCTGAGGTAGGTGTCTTGTGGTATCAATTACAGTGATCATTGCCCTAATTTCTACTGGGGGTAAAAGACCTAGATATTTACGTACTGATTATGCCAATATATGTTATCTTACTTTTATTTCCAAATACTTTCTTCATTTCAGATAATTCAACCGGCATTGAATGTTTTAGTCAACCTTGTTTGCCCACCTCCTTCAATCACCAATAAACCATCTCCAGTTATGCAAGGTCAGCAGTTTGTGTCTTCCCAAACCTCAAATGGTCCTCCCTCGGAGACTCGAGATAGAAATGCTGAACCTAATACGATTATGATTGATCGAGCTGTTCATGTCAGCAGCCATATTGATCCTAGGGAAAGGAATGGGGAGTCCAGTGCTGTAGACCGAAGCAGTGTTGTAGCACTTAGTGCACAATCTGTTAATAATACTCCACAGACGCCTGGTCCTGCTGCAAGTTCAGGTTTGGTTGGCGACCGAAGAATATCTCTGGGTGCAGGAGCGGGTTCTGCTGGCCTTGCTGCGCGGCTGGAACATGGATATCGTCAAGCAAGAGAGGCTGTCCGCTCTAATAATGGTATAAAGGTTCTTCTGCACTTCCTCCAACCACGCATATATTTATCTCCTGCTTCTGTGGACTGCCTTCGTGTTCTAGCTTGTCGAGTCCTGCTTGGATTAGCCAGAGATGATACTATTGCACACATATTGACAAAGCTTCAGGTGAGCAACTATGACTTGGTCAAACTCAGACACACTCAAAATTTCAAATACAGATAGTAAACTGTTTTTGAAATTTAATTGCTTGATGTTGTGTGTGCTCTAGGTTGGGAAAATGCTATCAGTTCTGATTCAGAATTCAGGTAGTTCGACCCTTGGAACCGAGCAGGGTAGGTGGCAAGCTGAACTTTCCCAGGCTGCAATTGAGCTAATTGGGGTGAGCATCTCCACTATTTAGTGAAGCTGAATTTTGTAATCCAGCATATCATGTGTTTGTTTGAGTTAACTTGACCTTGAGTTGTTCTGTTGCTTCGTTTATTTTTTAATTTACTCCGATTTCAATATTTTTCTCTTTTCTTTATTGTTCACTCGCTTAGGTACATACTTCATATTCCACTGTGTCTTTACTGTTGGCAAGGAAATTGTAGGGCTTTGAATATCAGTTTCTTACAGATATGTCTAATGTCTAAATAATTCAACTATGCTACTAACTAGAATCTCAGTTTTAATTTTTTTTTTTGAATTAGTGCCTCAAATCTGGTGAGGAGTAGAATGCTTGTCCCAATTCTTCACTGCTCATGTTAAAAAGAAAGCTATAAAATAAGGCTTAAGGTTATTTGCTACTATATTAGGACATGGAACAAAACCTTGGATGGGGTTACCAATTACCATGCACATATTTTGTAGCTGGCTATAATTTAGATGAAGTGGAATTTCAGGATGTGGTAGGTGGGCCTGTACATTATCCATGCTTCAACCCCAAGTGGGCTCTTGCTTGTTAGAAATATAATATAAAACCATCCATGTGGCCCTTATCCAATAGTTTAAGCTTTTGGGGTAATTGGTTATGTAACAAAAATGTATTGTATAATATTTTAGTTCACTTTAGAGTCTGTTTGTTTAGGCTTTAAAAAGTAATTTTATTATACAAAATTTGTTTAGACTTTAGACATTATTTTCCCAGAAGATCTATAACTAAAACCAACTTTTTATGATTAAGTTCTCAATTTTTCCTTTACAAAATTTAGAAAATAGGAAATGAATTGAAAACAAGTTTCACTTATTTTTTTATTTGAAGTGAAACAAAAAAATGGAAGCATGAACTTTTTCTCAAACCAATCCATAATTTAGTTACTTCTGAAAACCAAGATTTTTAAGGTGCCAATCTTGTTAAATATCAATCATGTCCATTGTCCAGTATTCTTGTTCAACCTAACATACACATAATATCTGTGCTTTATGAAGGCTGTTGTTCATACTTATGTTGAGATTGTATTTGTAGATTGTGACTAATTTAGGGCGTGCAAGTACATTAGCTGCTACTGATGCAGCTATTCCTTTGTTGAGGCGCATAGAAAGAGAAGCTATAGCTGCTGCTACTCCTATTGCATTCCATCCAAGGTATCCAGTCTTCTTAAAAAAAAAATTACTACCCTGTCTTCACAGAAGCACAACTCCTGATTGCTGATGGCATTTTGTGTTGTTTTTCTTATTCAGGGATCTTTTGCAACTGATTCATGAACACCTACAAAAAAAGGGATTATCACAAACTGCTTCTACACTGCTTGAAGAGTCTTCCCTCGCACAGGAAGCTTCTTCAACACCAATTCAGTGGCCCTCTGATCGTACTCCTTCTGGATTTCTCACTAACAAATTAAAGTTCAATGCAAAGGATGAGTATTGCAGCTTGAAAAGTGATGCTATCTCTGCAAAGAAAAATTCACTGACTTTCTCAGCATCTTTTGGTTCACATTCAAAACACCAACCTGTTGACTCTCAGTACGCATCAGTCAGAAAATTGTTGAGTACTGGGAAAGAGCCTTCAGAAACTAGTATAGTGGAGACTCTGTCTGAATCTTCTGTCAGACATAACATTGATGCTGGATCTCAGGATAAGACTCCAATCATCTTGCCATCAAAACGGAAGTTATCTGATTTGAAGGATATACCAATGTTTTCATCATCTGGAAAGCGACTAAATGTTGGGGATCAAGGGCTTCGCTCTCCTGGTTGTTCAAGTGCTGTTCGTAAAAGCAGTCTGCAGACTGATGCTGTTGGGACACCAACTTGTAACCTGAGAAGTCAACAAGGCCGTTGTACAGCTGACCATGTGGATGATAATCATAACAGTATCTCAACTCCTGGTCAGATGACCCCATCCTCCCAAATATTCAATGACCTTCAGCCAAACAACTCTGAGCGCGTAACATTAGAGATTCTAGTGGTTCAGTATCTGAAGCATCAGCATCGCCAATGCCCAGCTCCCATTACCACTCTTCCTCCTCTATCTCTTCTACACCCACATGTTTGTCCTGTACCTAAGCGAAGCCTTGAGGCCCCTTCTAATGTGTCAGCTCGGCTTGGTACTCGGGAATTTAATTTTAGGTATGGTGGAGGGCATGGGAATCGCAGGGATCGTCAATTTGTTTTCAGCCGGTTTAGGCCGTGGCGCACTTGTCGGGACGATGCTGGTGCCTTATTAACATGCATCACATTTGTGGGAGACTCTTCCCATATTGCTGCTGGGAGCCATAATGGAGAGCTAAAATTTTTTGACCTCAACAACAACAATGTCGTGGAAAGCTTTACAGGCCACCAGTCTCCTTTGACCGTTGTTCAGTCGTTTGTTTCTGATGAGGCCCAGTTGTTGCTTTCTTCAACCTCTCAAGATGTTAAGCTGTGGGATGCAACGTCAATTTTAGCTGGTCCTAGTCATTCATTTGAAGGGTGCAAGGCTGCCAGGTTTAGCAATTCCGGAAATGTTTTTGCGGCCTTGTCATCAGAATCTGGGCGACGAGAAATCTGCTTGTATGATATCCAAACATGTCACCTAAAGTCGAGTTTCTCAGATACGTATCCAACTTCCACAGGGAAGGGTCATGTTTATCCTTTAATCCACTTCAGCCCTTCAGATTCGATGCTGCTTTGGAATGGTGTGTTATGGGATTGCCGGGCCTCTGGGCCTGTTCATCGCTTTGATAAGTTCACAGACTATGGGGGCGGAGGCTTTCATCCTGCTGGCAATGAGGTTTGTGGAATCTTGCATCTGTCTAAACAATAGACTTTGAGTTGTTTGGTGATTACCTTTAATTGGGCTGCAAATGAGAAGTGATAGGTAGTAGATACTATATGTAAAATACATATTAATGCTAATGAGCCTCCATGGAAGTGGATGAAACAATGTTTAAATTTTTTTTGTTCATCCATGAAGTGGCTGACTTGGAAATTCTGGAAGAATGACTGTCATTTATGCCCAAAATTCTAGGATTGCTGGGTTTGGCTCCACGGCATCATTATATTTTGTAATTATAAATTGTACACATATCTATTCTGTCTACAAGTGGTATTTTCTGACCTTCGTGTTTGTTTGCAAAAAAAAATGTTTTTAAACCAGGTTATTATCAACTCTGAAGTCTGGGATCTGCGCAAGTTTAGACTTCTACACATCGTGCCTTCCTTAGATCAAACATCAATAACATTCAATGCTCGTGGTGATGTAATATATGCAATCTTAAGGAGAAATCTTGAGGATGTAACGTCAGCAGTCCACACACGCCGTGTCAAGCATCCTCTATTTGCAGCTTTCCGCACAGTGGATGCAATCAATTATTCTGACATTGCTACTACCCTTGTTGATCGTTGTGTTCTTGATTTTGCAACTGAGCCAACAGATTCATTTGCTGGGCTGATAACTTTGGATGATCAAGGTGAGATGTATGCATCAGCCAGGGTATATGAAATTGGTCGACGGAGGCCAACGGATGATGATTCTGATCCTGATGATGCTGAAAGCGAGAGCGAGGACGAGGAAGATGATGATGATGGTGATGAAGATGAAGATCCTCTTTTAGGCCCTGGTTTTGGCAGAGAGAGCGATGGTGATGACATGAGCAATGATGACGATGATAGTGCAAGTGACATTGATGATGAAGATGCAGATTTTATTTTGGATGATTTAGACTATGACGGAGGAACAGGCTTATTAGAGATTGTGGGAGAAGGTGATGAGGATGATGATGATAGTCAAGAACTTGAATCTGTAAGTAGTGACGATGAGGAATTTGAGGATAATGACTTCGGCTTTTAATTTGAGGGACTGTAATTACTTTTTCTTTCCTCGATTCTTGATTATTTATCTACCTTTCAATAAAACTGAGAAGATCTACTTCGTACCACCATCAAATGATTACCAAAAAAGTGTACATGAGAAATCCATATGAAGAAAACAAAAAAATACATTAGATTTTGTGAACAAAACTTCCGCTTTGGATTGGTGCAAATGCATACCCTTATGCACGGTTCTTAAACTCAAATGGGGCAGATAATTCAAATGCTAATCAACTTTATACCATGGAGTGGAAATTATCAAAAGCATTGTGATTTATGAATTAAAATTATAGAAACTGAACGAAACTTTTTTCAAGGGAATTACAAAAGCCAACGTGAAGGGAGACGAGTAGAGTTATCACCATAATTATTCAGCTCACCTTCTCATCTTTGGTTTCACAGCTGAATAAATTTTTTTTTTCAGCTGTGGAACCAAAGATGAGAAGGTGATCAAGTATAATAATAATACCAGGTAGGCTAAATTTAGAAAATAAGAGTTCCAGATACATACCACTCAAAGAAAACGATCAATAACATAGTGAATCCGTTCATTCTTGACTTTTTATTTGAAAATGATAGTATGTGTGACATCTATTCTCCGAAAAGTACTAAAACAAATTTATGAGTTCAAAAGATAAAAATCATTGTAAATGTATACTAATACTAGAGCTTAAATGACGTACTCTTTCCGGGAATATATTTCCGTTTTGTGAAATGATGTCCTTCACGAAGTGCATCTAGTTGGATTAAAAGATCTTTAAGCAAATGAAATTCATAAGAATTAATCATGGAATTAGCTATAGTTGAGCTCTTTAGACATCTAGTTAATGGTTCAAACACTTAAAAACTTATATAGGAAAATTTTATTGGTGGGACAGGAACTGATAACAAATATTTTAATCCTAGCTGATTTATTGGGTGAAATAAGAAGATTTTAATCCCTTATTTATTGTGCAAAATGACTTACAAGTGTTATTTCTCCCTCTTACCGGCAAGATATTTACACTGCATTAGGGAATATTTTCAATTGATTACGGCTCCCAGCTTAAGAAAACAAAAACTGAAAATAATGCAAAACTTCCAAATATGTAGACAAATTTCCCATAAAAAATATGGAAAATTGTATTGCATCCTTGCCTTATAGAGTCATAAAATTTGGCACTTGTTTGGTCTTAGTCTTCTTGAATTTGTGAATGGTGATGTTATTGCACTTGAAACATATTTTTTTTGAAAGAGAAATATATTTATACAGATAATGTTGAGAAACAACCCTTCTCAACATAAGTATAGTTACGAAGCCAACAAAAGCTGACAAAATCCCAAATAATAGGGCAAAAACTCCGCAAGCAACACCAAACCAAGTACGCTGTGAGTTTTATTGGTTCATCAAAACACAATGGTTAGGTAGGTGCTAGTGGTGTTGATCATCAAACCAAGTACGCGGTGTGTTTTGAAACCCTCAGCAAACCTTGCTGATGATTGCACTCTTTGGTATGGAGTCACATGTGGCAATAGATGTTCATGGAAACATCTCTTATGCATTTAATAGCTACTTCCAGCAAAATGACCAGATGGATTCTGCTTGCAAATTCTCTGGCCTTGCCATGCTCACTGACAAAGATCCTTCAGGTGGAAGTTGCAGATTCAGAATCATGTTCCAGACAGATTCTGCATGACTTCATTGCTTTGCTTTTTTGGATGATGGAAGTTGTGTATTACTTAAGTAATTTAGTGGTCTTGAAAAAGTAAAATACTAATATATATTTTAACTATTTCAAAACATTCTTTAGATTTTTAGTAAGCCAATAATGAATATATAGAAAACATTTTTTAGTTATCAACGGTTGGTTAGTTCAAGTGGTACATACTTGATTTTTCTTAAGTAAGAGACTTGGGAAAGGAAAAAACCTCATAAGGAGAATAAGCATGACCATAGTGTGAATGTTTCTGACTCGAACAAAATTGTCTCTCATGAAGAATACTTGTAAGAAAAAAAAATCTTTAATTATTTTTTTGGTGAAATTTAAGATAAAGTTAATGATCATTACTTTTCAAAATAACAAAGTGTTAAGGAAGATTGATTTTACCACCATAATTGCTTAAGTAAAATTCAAATGCACATTACTCATTGTTATATTTTTGAAAATCAGGTCGATTGGGGTTGGATGGGAAGAGCAGTGCTATATATCTCGAAAGTTCTCATACGAAATCCCAACGAAGGATAAAGGAACCAATCAGAGTATAATAGAGAAATAACTTCAAATGAAGGGCGAAAAGTCAAAGCATTTAGAGAACTAGTTCGTACTTTTCGTAGTGCAAAGTTTCGTACCATCCAACATTAGTGGGATGGGAAACCAATCAAGTGATCAGTCCATTTGAAGTAAAAAGTAAAAACCAATAATCTCATAACCTGTTAGAACCAGTCAAGCGGGTCAAAATTGATGCTATTGTACCAGTTTGAATCGATCACATTTTAAAAACTTATAAAAATATTCATAAAATTTATATTTTTTTTTTATTTTAAAACAAATGTACCAAAAAAATATTTTGGTGGGTTCTTTGTATTGTTGGGCCATCCAAGAGTTTTGTTTTTTTGGTGGAAGTGGTTCCATTAGGGTTAAAAATACGGGTCGGATATTCCGGAATGTTCTGGTCCATTTCCGTGCTCGCAATGGTGTCGTGATTTTTCTCACTGTCTCTTCTCCTCCTTCTTTCGCTTTCCTTGTTCATTTTTATTTCATCTTCTCTTTCCCTCTTCAACTCAAACCAAAAACCAAACTGCTCACGCTTCTTTCATGCCCCTCCCCTTTCTCTCTCTAGAATTCCCAAACGCACAATAATTTATTGTTATTCGATTCCGTTCCGGCGACGATGGACGATCAGAACCAACCGCCACGTGATGAAGACGACGATGATTCCAAGAAGGAAGAAGAGGAGTTGTTGATCGACAAGGTTAACAAGCTCATGGACAAGATCACCTCCAACCCTGACAACCCTAAACCCTCCGTTCTCCACGCCCTTGCCTCCATTCTCCAAACTCATGAGTCCAGGTACGTTGCCTTCTCTCTAATTCTGTTCCTCTTTCAAAATTTCGAAATTATTTTATTTTATTGATTTTGATTTTTGAAAATTTTCGTGTGGGAATGTTAATTTTGTTGATTATTGGTTTTTGAAATGTAGGTACATGGAAGAGAGTGGTTATTCTTCCTCCAGTAATGCCCGCGCCGCGCATCTCATTGGCCGCCTCGGGAGTGTAATCAGGGTAGGGTATTTCAATGTCCATAACATGATTCTTGTTCTTGTTGTTTGTTGAGATGGTTACTAACTTGGTGCTTAATACAGGAAAATGATGATTTCTTTGAGTTGGTATCTGCAAAGTTTCTGTTAGAGACTAGATACTCCACTGCGGTTCAAGCAGCCGCCGCCAGGCTTATCCTCTGCTGTTCCCTGACTTGGATTGTAAGATTTTCTTTCTGCTTGCCCCAGCTTGCCTTTTTTTAATTTTACTTGTTCTACTATGTCTTGTTAGTCTGATAAAGTGTAAATGGACAGTATCCTCATGTTTTCGAAGAATCGGTTGTGGAAAACATAAAAAATTGGGTGATGGATGACAATCTTAGATTTTCTGGTGAAGAGCAAAATCATGGGGGAAGGGAGGCCTCAGATTCTGAAATGTTGAAAACCTATTCCACCGGTCTCCTTGCGGTGTGTTTGGTCGGGTATGCTATGCAGCTCAATCGATACACTGTTTTTTTCAATTTCTCTGTTAGAACTTTTAATTTGGTGATTTAATTTCTGCTTCTAGTTGATTCTGGTGGGTGGTTATCTTGCTTAACCTTATTTTTATAGCTCTCATTTCCTAATTTTTTTCTTGTTAAATTATGAACGATCTCAGAGATGTTAAAGTAGTGGAAGATGTATTGACATGTGGCTTGTCGGCTAAGCTTATGCGTTATCTTCGCTTACGTGTGCTGGGTGAGACAAGTGGCAGCCAAAGAGATACTAGTCATTTATCAGAAAGTAGGCATTCATCTGGGAATACTTCAGTAAGAGGTAAAGATGATGGTCGCAGTAGGATTCGCCAGCTCCTTGATTCGAGTCATTTGGATGATACAAGGGTGAATGATGAGAGATCATTAGATGACCCAACACTTGAAAGGGGTCAAGATAGAAACACAAGTGGACAAACTTGTCAAGAAGATGCTTGGATAGACGATGAACCAACTGATAGGCTCGGTGAGGGCGCTGATATCTGTGAGGTAGATTCTGATGGGGAGGATAGATGGCACTGTAGAGATATACGTGATGGAAAGACAAAACATGGTGAGCATGAAGACAATGCTAGAGATGACTCTTCCAGGCGGCGTGCAAACCGTGGGTGGGGAAGATCCCGAGGGAAAGGAAGGGTCAATGAAGGGACGGTAGAAAGTGAACCAGTTTTGTCACCTCCTGGTCCTGGTAGTCGATTAGGGCAGGGGCGCAGTGTTAGAGATAGGAGCATAGTAAGGAATGCTGATGTTCGGAGGGTTCCTGATTCTAAGAATTTTGCCAGGATCACTTCTGAGGTGTCAGTTTCCGAAAGAATGGATAATGATGACTGTTTCCAAGGGTGCCATATTGGAAGCAAAGATATTTCTGATCTTGTGCGGAAAGCCGTCCAAGCTGCTGAAACTGAAGCCAGATCCGCCAATGCACCTGAAGAAGCTGTTAAAGTAGCTGGTGATGCTGCTGCTGACCTTGTTAAAACTGCAGCTACAGAGGTATGCTGGGGCTCTTCCATTTTTTATCGAATACCATAAATTATACTTTGTCCATGTGTGTATCATTACTTCATAATTTGTGCTCAATACTGAAATACTAAATTTTGTTATCTCATGTGTAAAAATTTAGGAATATAACTCCACCAAAGATGAGGAATTAGCTGTTTTGGCTGCTTCCAGAGCTGCATCAACTGTTATTGATGCTGCCTCTGCAGTCGAAGTTTCTAGGTATGTCAGAATATGATTACGAGCATCATTAGAGACTTGAGTCTTACATAGACACTTGACATAGTAGTTCTTATAGCCCTGGTAATAATGCTCTTCTTGGGTTGGTTACAGGAACTCTGTCTGCGTCAATAATGAGGCAGAAAATGTGAGTGGCAGAGAAACAGAATCTAGTGAGGACGTTGAAGATTACTTCATCCCAGACATTCAATCACTTGCAAATTTGAGGGAAAAATATTGCATACAGTGTCTTGAGTTACTTGGGCAATATTTAGAAGTTCTTGGCCCTGTGTTGCATGAGAAGGGGGTTGATGTGTGTCTTGCACTGCTGCAGCAGAATTCTAAGCATCAGGAGGCATCCAAGGTTGCGTTACTGTTGCCTGATGTCATGAAGCTAATCTGTGCTTTGTCAGCACATAAGAAATTTGCTGCATTATTTGTGGACCGTGGGGGAATGCAAAAGCTGCTAGCTGTCCCTAGATTGGCTCAAACTTTCTTTGGCCTTTCTTCTTGTCTAGTGACTATTGGTTCTCTTCAGGTATTCTTCATGTTGTTTAATACTCATAATTATGGTGTGAGGTGGAGAATAGCGTTTCCGCTAACCTTTATCTACATCTTCGTTTGTATTAATCTTTGTACAATGTCATTACATTTTTCTGAATCTAGATGATTATTTCAGGGGATAATGGAACGGGTTTGTGCGCTTCCATCTGATGTTGTTTATCATGTGGTTGAGTTGGCTCTCCAACTCCTCGAGTGCAATCAAGATCAAGCCCGAGAGAATGCCGCACAATTCTTCGCTGTTGCATTTGTTTTCAGAGCAGTTATCGATGCTTTTGATTCTCAGGATGGCTTACAGAAGTTGCTGGGCCTTCTAAATGATGTTGCTTCAGTAAGATCAGGAGTGACTTCTGGAGCCTTGGGTTTATCTAACTTAGGATCACTTCGAAATGATCGATCATCTGCAGAAGCGCTGACATCATCTGAGAAGGTCGTAGCCTATGAAGCTTGTGTCGCTTTGCGGAAATATTTTAGAGCACATCTCCTTTTATTAGTGGATTCAATTCGTCCCAACAAAAGCAATCGTAGTGCTGCTAGAAATGTTCCAAGTATAAGGGCAGCTTACAAACCACTCCTCATTAGCAATGAGGCAATCGATGCAGTATTCCAACAATTACAGAAAGATAGGAAGCTAGGTCCAGCATTTGTGAGAACATATTGGCCAGCAGTTGAGAAGTTCGTGTCATATAATGGACATATTACCATGTTGGAATTGTGTCAGGTATGGAACATCTAGTTTGTGCATCCCCCCCCCCCCCCGTATCTTCCAATTTATTTATTTCACTCACTTCGTTGTTTGTAGGCCCCACCTCAAGAGCGATATCTGCATGATTTGGTTCAGTATGCATTGGGTATTCTGCACATTGTTACATTGGTACCTAGCAGTCGTAAGATGATTGTAAATACAACATTAAGCAATAACCGTGCTGGCATAGCTGTAATTTTGGATGCAGCAAATATTGCTAGTAGTCACGTGGACCCTGAGGTAGGTGTCTTGTGGTATCAATTACAGTTATCATTGCCCTAATTTCTACTGGGGGTAAAGGACCTAGATTTTTACGTACTGATTATGCCAATATATGTTATCTTACTTTTATTTCCAAATTCTTTCTTCATTTCAGATAATTCAACCGGCATTAAATGTTTTAGTCAATCTTGTTTGCCCACCTCCTTCAATCAGCAATAAACAATCTGCAGTTATGCAAGGTCAGCAGTTTGTGTCTTCCCAAACCTCAAATGGTCCTCCCTCGGAGACTCGAGATAGAAATGCTGAACGTAATACGGTTACGGTTGATCGAGCTGTTCATGTCACCAGCCAGATTGATCCTAGGGAAAGGAATGGGGAGTCCAGTGCTATAGACCGAAGCAGTGCTGCAGCACTTAGTGCACAATGTGTTAATAATACTCCACAAACGCCTGGTCCTGCTGCAAGTTCAGGTTTGGTTGGCGACCGAAGAATATCTCTGGGTGCAGGGGCGGGTTCTGTCGGCCTTGCTGCGCAGCTGGAACAAGCATATCGTCAAGCAAGAGAGGCTGTCCGCTCTAATAATGGCATAAAGGTTCTTCTGCACCTCCTCCAACCACGCATATATTCATCTCCTGCTTCTCTGGACTGCCTTCGTGCTCTAGCTTGTCGTGTCCTGCTTGGATTAGCCAGAGATGATACTATTGCACACATATTGACAAAGCTTCAGGTGAGCAACTAGGACTTCGTCAAACTCAGTCATACTCTAAACTTATAGTGAACTATTTTCTTGAAATTTAATTTAATTTTGTGTGTGTTCTAGGTTGGGAAAAAGCTGTCAGAACTAATTCGGGATTCAGGCAGCCCGACACTTGGAAATGAGCAGGGTAGGTGGCAAGCTGAACTTTCCCAGGCTGCAATTGAGCTAATTGGGGTGAGCATCTCCACTATTTGGTGAAGCTGAATTTTGTAATCCAGCATGTCATCTCCACTTTCCAGAGTTGTGCTGTTTGCTTCACTATTTGTCTTATGCATATATTTAATTTACTCTGATTTTTATATTTTTCTCCTCTCTTCATGCTATACTTGCTTAGGTACTTCATATTTCAATTTGGGTTTTGACTGTTGGCAAGGAAATTGCAGAGCTGTGAATATCAGTTTCTTATAGATGGATCTAATGTCTAAAAATTCCAACCATGCTGCTGACTAGAATCTCAGTTTTGAAATTTTATAATTTGTGCCACAAATCTGGTAAAACTAAATTTAGATATTTATGATTAAATTGTTTTTTATTTTTTTCCTCTACAAAATTTTGAAAATAGGGAATGAATTGAAAACAAGGATTTGCATTTTTAATTGAATTTAAAATTGAAACAAAAAAATGGAAACATGAAACTTTTTTCTCAAACCAAACAAACCCTAATTAAGTTTCTTTAAACCAAGATTTTTAGGTGTCAATCATGTTCAATATCTGATTATCCAGTATTCTTGCTCAAACTAACATATACATATTATATGTGCTTTATGCAGTCTGTTGTTGTTACTTATGTTGAGATTGTATTTGTAGATTGTGACTAATTTAGGGTGTGCAAGTACATTAGCTGCTACTGATGCAGCTACTCCTACGTTGAGGCGCATAGAAAGAGCAGCTATAGCTGCTGCTACTCCTATTACATACCATTCAAGGTATCCAGTCCTGAAAAAAAAAAATTAACATCCCCTGTCTTCAGAGGCACACCTCC
Source organism: Lotus japonicus (assembly GCF_012489685.1). Taxonomy (NCBI): domain Eukaryota; kingdom Viridiplantae; phylum Streptophyta; class Magnoliopsida; order Fabales; family Fabaceae; genus Lotus; species Lotus japonicus. The sequence goes on along the minus strand of NC_080041.1, from coordinate 87,542,432 downwards.
TGATTGCTGATGGTTTTTTGTGTGTTGTTTTTCTTATTCAGGGAACTCTTGCTCCTGGTTCATGAACACCTACAGGCATTTGGATTAGCACAAACTGCTTCTACATTGCTTAAAGAGGCTCAGTTGACTCCTTTGCCATCATTGATTTCTCCTACTCTTGCGCAGCAGCCCACTGCACAGGAAGCTTCTTCAACACCAATTCAGTGGCCCTCCGGTCGTACTCCTTCTGGATTTCTCACTCGTGTTCCTGGATTTCTCACTCACAAATTAAAGTTTAATTCAATAGATGAGTATTCCAGCTTGAAAAGTGATGCTATCTCTGCAAAGAAAAAATCACTGACTTTCTCATCATCTTTTGGTTCCCATTCAAAACACCAACCTGTTGACTCTCAGCACACATCGGTCAGAAAATTGTTAAGTACTGGGAGAGAGCCTTCAGATACTAGTATAGTAGAGACTCCGTCTGAATCTGCGGTGAAACATAACATTGATGCTGGATCTCAGTACAAGACTCCAATCACCTTGCCATCAAAACGAAAGTTATCTGATTTAAAGGATATACCAATGTTTTCATCATCTGTAAAGCGGCTAAATGTTGGGGATCAAGGACTTCGCTCTCCTGTTTGTGCGGGTGCTGTTCGTAAAAGTAGTCAGCAGACTAATACTGTTGGGACACCCACTTGTATCCTGAGAAGTCAACAAGGCCGTTGTACGTCTGACTGTGCGGATGAAAGTCAGTACAGTATCTCAAATCCAGGTCAGGGGTCGTCCTCCCAAATATTAAATGATCTTCAGGCCAACAACTCTGAGCGTGTAACATTGGATTCTCTAGTGGTTCAGTATCTGAAGCATCAGCATCGCCAATGCCCCGCTCCCATTACCACACTTCCTCCACTGTCTCTTCTACACCCACATGTTTGTCCGGAACCTAAGCGAAGCCTTGATGCCCCTTCTAATGTGTCAGCTCGACTTGGTACCCGTGAATTTAAGTTTAGGTATGGTGGAGTGCATGGGAATCGCAGGGATCGTCAATTTGTTTTCAGCCGGTTTAGACCATGGCGCACTTGTCGGGACGATGCTGGTGCCTTATTAACGTGCATCACATTTGTTGGAGACTCTTCTCATATTGCTGCTGGGAGCCATAATGGAGAGCTCAAATTTTTTGACTCCAATAACAACAATGTCGTGGAAAGCTTTACAGCCCACCAGTCTCCTTTGACCCTTGTTCAGTCGTTCGTTTCTGGTGAGACCCAGACATTGCTTTCCTCAACCTCTCAAGATGTTAAGCTGTGGGATGCAACATCAATTTTAGCTGGTCCTAGTCATTCATTTGAAGGTTGCAAGGCTGCCAGGTTTAGCAATTCTGGTAATGTTTTTGCAGCCTTGTCATCAGATACTGCACGACGGGAAATCCTCTTGTATGATATCCAAACATGTCACATAGAGTCGAGTTTAGTAGATACATATCCATCTTCCACAGGGAAGGGTAATGTTTATCCTTTAATCCACTTCAGCCCTTCTGATTCAATGCTGCTTTGGAATGGTGTTTTGTGGGACCGCCGGGTCTCTGGGCCTGTTCATCGCTTTGATCAGTTCACAGACTATGGGGGTGGAGGCTTTCATCCTGCTGGCAATGAGGTATGTGGAATCTTCCATCTGTCTCAACAGTAGACTATTGGAGTTGTAGGGAGAGTACCTTTAGATTGATTGAAAATGATAAGTTATGATACTATATATAAAATACATGTATACTACTAATGAGTCTCCATGGAGGCTGTTTAAAAATTTCTTCTTCATCCATGAAGTGGCTGACTTGGAAATTCTGGAATAAGGGTTTTGTGATTTATGCCCAAAATTCTAGGATTGCTGAATTTGACTCCAGGACATCGTCATGTCGCTCATAGTGTTTTTAATTATAAATTTTACATATCTTCTGTCTAAAAGGTTGTATTTCTGACTTCTGTTTTGTTTGTAAAAATTTTGTTCTTAAACTAGGTTATTATAAACTCTGAAGTCTGGGATCTGCGCAAGTTCAGACTTCTACGCAGCGTGCCTTCATTAGATCAAACAGCAATAACATTCAATGCACGCGGTGATGTAATGTATGCAATCTTGAGGAGAAATCTTGAGGATGTAATGTCAGCAGTCCACGCACGTCGTGTCAAGCATCCTCTTTTTGCAGCTTTCCGCACAGTGGATGCAATCAATTATTCGGACATTGCTACTACCCCTGTTGATCGCTGTGTTCTTGATTTCGCAACTGAACCAACAGATTCATTTGTTGGGCTGATAACTATGGATGATCAAAATGAGATGTATGCATCAGCCAGAGTATATGAAATTGGTCGATGTAGGCCAACTGATGATGATTCTGATCCTGATGATGCTGAAAGCGAAGATGAGGAAGATGATGACGATGATGATGATGGTGATGATGAAGATCCTCTTTTAGGCCCTGGTCTCGGCAGAGAGAGTGATAGTGATGACATGAGCAATGATGACTATGATAGTGCAAGTGACATTGATGATGAAGATGCAGATTTCATTTTGGATGATTTAGACTTTGACGGAGGAACAGGCTTATTAGAGATTGTGGGAGACCGAGATGAGGATGATGATGATAGTCAAGAACTTGAATCTGCAAGTAGTGACGATGAGGACTTTGATGATAATGACTTTGGTTATTAATTGTCAATCTGAGGAACTGTAATTACTTCTCTTATTATATCCATTTTAGGTTAGGCTCAAAATTTTGCTGTAATCTTTCACATTTACGTCTTCAGCGAAGTTATGATGGTATATAAGTCAAGAAGCGCAATTGTTTTTTTTTTTTGATAAGCAAAGAATATATTGAAATGAAGTACAAGGGGTATTTCAACCCAATACAAAAGAAGAGAAGGTAAATACTAAATTACAACTCAAAAACAAAAGCTAAATTGCTCTCTATTTGAAGTCTGCCCCGCAGCAACCGCCAAATAAAAGCTCTAATGTTTGACGGAATTGGAGTTGTCCAAACCAATTTGAAGCGCAATTGTATATTTTCAGATTGTGACGTAACTTTCAAAGATTCAGTGAAGTTATGCAAGTTCTTTCAAAAAAAAACTTTATGTGTGTGTGGTCGACATATACTACTAATTTAATTTAAATTATACCGTAAAAACATTAAATTAAATTATATTATAATCTAATCTCAGTCCCATAAAAAAGCAAGAGCATTTTATACAATGCGTGAGTACCAAAAAAAATGATGGCTTCGCCAACTTAGGTTCGCACACGATGCCATAGCCTCTAGCATGTCTTTGACTCCCTGCTCGATAGTCTAGAGGTGCTCCGCTCTACCATTTTTGTAAGAAAAAAAAATATTATGGCTTTGACCCATTCATCATTATGTATCTTTATCTAGACATGTGGAATATGTCCAAGTAACATATGGAGTGGAATGATGTGCACTATGAACCGTTGGCAATTGTATAACCGCTAGGAAAATGTTCAGAATAGATCATCTAACTGATCTAGTACTGCATTGTTGGTGAGTAGCCCCAGGACTAAAATATAATGAAGGTCATAGAGAAATTACGAGCAGCTGCAGCGGCTGATCCAGAAAGAGTGGTGTTCTCGTTTGAGTTCCTCACCACCGAGAATAATTTTCTATTCCAGAATATGGACCGCATGGTGGCTCATAATCCATCATTTTGTGATATCTGTAGGGAGGATGGAAGATCAACCGCTGATTTAACATTGGAAATTGCCAACAAGATGCAGAATATCTTGTGTGTGGAAACCATGATGCACCTCACCTGCATCAACATACCTGTTGACAAGGTCGACAATGCTCTCCACACCATCAAGTCCCATGGCCTCCAGAATGTGCTTGCTCTTCGAGGCGATCCAAGTGGATACGGAAATGGTTGAACTATAGACTAATTAGTCATTGTTGGTCATATCCCAAAAGCTTATGTTATTGGGTGTGAAATCACATGAACAGTTTTTATCTCATGCATTATTAATCTTATTTTGTCAAGACTTCACCTTTTTAATAGTTGATACAATGTTATTACTTGCAGAACCTTGGCTTAATTGAAGAGTCTAAAATTTCACCTTGGAGATGCCCTTCAAATGTTTTCCCTAATGATAAAGATGGTCGTCCAATCTTGTGGTTTATTAACTTTACAATTGCTATGCCTTAGAACTGCATATGTACCTGCTTAGCCGGGGGTAATTTTCGTAAACTATCACATATTGAATCAACTGATTATCAGGTGCATACTATAACTTATTTAGTTTAATTTTGTATATACTCCTATTTTCTTTCACTGTTTTGCATCAAAACTTTCTAGTTTTGGAAAAATCTATTGTCTCCCCAAGCACTTAAAGCCTTTCAAAAATTGATAACTTTTTCTAATTCTACCTCTGCTATTAACTAATTATGTTTTCCTATAGTTCATGTGCTCAAATTCACGGGACAAAAAGCTTACTGAAGAATGGGCAGTTCCCCTGAGAAGCACTGAAGATATATATGAGGTAGGGTTACTGTACTTGGAGTATTGTTGCAGTTACTTGGACAAAAATCATTGACTTCGTCACAAATAAAATAAATTTGTGCTGATTGTTACATACCAGAGATTCAAATTGCATTGTATGGGAAAGTTGAGAAGCTGTCCTTGGTCAATAACCTGCCAGCTGGTGAAGATTAACATGAAAGGCTTCCTGACCATCAATAACCTGCCAGCAGTCAACGGGGGAAAGTCAGATTCTCCTACTGTATGTGGGTTTAAAAAAAATCATCAACTTGTATCTACACATAATGGAGGCCGAGCCTCAATGCAATAGTAAGGTTGCTGCGATGTGACTTTGGCATGACTTTGCGGTCGCAGGTATTGATGACTTATCTATATTGGTGAATATGAGATGCACTAAATCGTTTGTTTTGTATGGCCTAGGTTGGGGTGGACCTGGAGGGTATGTTTATCAGAAGGCATATGTAGAGTTCTTCTGCTCTAGTGAGAAGCTTGATGCACTTGTTGATAAATGCAAGGGTCGGCCATCTCTAGCTTATATGACTATGAATAAAGAAGGGAGTTATAAATCCAATGTGGGAAAAACTGATGTGAATGTTGTGACATGGGGGTATTCCCCGGTAAGATGTTATTGCAACCCACCATTGTAGATCAAGTTAGTTTCAAAACATGGAAGGGTCAGACATTTGAAATCTGGTCAAGTGGATGGACATGCTTCTACCCTGAGGGTGATGGTGCATCAAGGAAATTGCTTGAAGAGGTTGGTTTTTTAACACCTTGCACATATATAGTCATCTTATAAATTAAAGTACCATAGAGATGTGTTTTATTTTTGGTTTTAGATTCTAGAGCTTTAATAATTCTTTCTAATTGTGTCACAGGTGAAGGAAAGCTACTTCTTGGTAAGTTTGGTGGACAATGATTACATCTATGGTGATCTTTTAGGTGTTTTCGCAGATTTCTAATATTGTGTATATTTGTATCTGCTTATAAAAAAAATGAGATTTTACTTTTGAATAAAATTTTATTTTATTTTAAGTGATTTTTTAAAAGTAAAAATTCATTTATGTTTGCGTAGAAATATAATAAGTGTTTTTCACTTAAAAATGTGATTTTAAACGGTATGGGTATAAAATTGTAAAATTGTTTTATTTCCCTATAAAGTTACATTAAATGACATAAAAGCATTATTCATATTAGTTTAAAGAATTATTTAAGTATAAAATTATAAATTTGAATTCAAAAAGATGTACCATGAAAATAAGATTGAATTTCTCCCTTCTCAACCATAATTAGAAGTTAAGCAAAATAGTTTAAGAAACTAATCAATTTTTGGCTTTCTAATAAATCAGAGTTTTTTCAAAAGCACATACAAATACATAAAGATGTATGCATATATATGTGATGTGATTTTTCTTAAAATTAAGTGATTATTTAACAAAATAAGCAGAGACCAACGGGCTCATTAGCTTCTTAATACAGTTCGGGGAGTTTTTTTTGCAAGTTTTTTCCTTTTCTTTTTTCTTATTATGTAGAAAATTTGAAAAAATGATAATGAGTTTGGAAGGAAGATGAATGGAATATCGAATTCTTGTTTGGGTGAGGGGGAAGTAAGGGGGGAAGGTAACCTAACTGTTGGTCCCACCCAAAAATCTCCCCCCAAAAGGAAAATTTTAAAAGTGGAGGTAAAGTACTTAAAATTACCTTTTTTTTTTTAGAAAGTAGAAGAAAATATTAATTACAGCTTTGATAACAAAGCTAAAAAAAGACAAAGCAGGCAATGATGATTACTAAGAGCATCTCCAATGCTAGTTCTTATTTCTTAGTTCTTAGCACTATTCATGTGGGCCCGTATTGCCACATGTGTTTAAGCAACTCTCAAGTAATTTTGCTCCAACCATGAGTTCTTAGTTCTTAGTTCTTACTACTATTCATTTGGTCCCACCAACCACATTATTTATACTTTTTTTTTAATAAAGTAATAAAACAAAACTCATAAAGTAATAAAGTAATTTGGATGAGAGAAATAATTAATATTTTAAGCTAAGAACTCAAAAAGCAAAACATCTTATATAAGAACTGAGTTCTTATTTTTAAGAACTAAGGAGTCCATGTCAGCACCTCCAATGGTAAAGTTCTTAGTTCTTAGTTCTTAACTCCAAAATAAGAACTAAGAACCTTGCATTGGAGATGCTCTAATATCAAAAAGCTAATCACTCACAGTAAAAGACAATCCCCAAAGAAAAAAAAACCCATAAAGCTATACAACATGCTAGAATCCTACAACCAACCAACAAGTAAGATTGACCCAAAAAGAAAAAACCAAAAAGTAAGGAATCCTACTTAAAATTACTTAAGTACCCACTTTATTCAGTAATCCTACATGTGAAGTGTAATTTAGTAATTACATATCACATTCTCTTTTATAACTTTCACTTTTCTTTCATCTATTCTTCATTTTCTTTTAATCCAATCAATTTAAAAATTACCTTATTTTTTCCCTTAATTTTTTCTGCTTATTTTCATATTTGCATCCAAATAAAGCATAAGGGTAAGACATCATGATCCCTAAAAATGTAGCGAATTTTGATTTTCATCCCTAGTCGAATTTTTTTTTTTACTTATGCTCATGCTTTTAAGGAAATGCTAGGATTAATCCTCACTTAAAAGCTTTTCTTTGGTGTTATTGCCGAATGGTAGGTGCGGGGTACATGGTAGATATCAGGCTTAGGTTGAAAAAGCATATGTGGCTTTTTTTTTTATTTCAAACATTTTCCACATCAGCTTAAGCCCTAAATTTAGTCCTCAAATCATTATACATAATTATCAAATTAAATCATTAAATCTAACAAATATTTTACCTTAAATTCATCCCCGTCTTCTATCTGATCATCACTAAGAACAAACCTAGAACCCATAACTCAAAACATGAACCTAGAAAAGTTTGCTCATTCATATTTATATATTACGAAGGTTGAAAATCGAGAGGTTCCATACTCTAAACAAAACAAAGGACCAAAGAATCTAAACCCTAATTAATTCTCTTAATTCACTCCAAAACCCTAGACAAAAATATTGTCTTCCTATTTTCTGAAGAACGCGATATAACTGCGTGAATCCGGAAACAACGAAGGGGGCGACACGAATAAAAAAAGTGGAGGCTTTGGGGTTTGTGGTGGAAGGAAAGCCGAGATACAAATGTGTGTTGGGATTGAGGTCTTCTAGTGGTTGGAGATGATGGGAAACATATGCGGTTCTGGAATTTTTTGTTGTTTTTTCCTTGGTTTGATGGATCTTAGATCAAAACCCAAAATTTGAAACTTTGGGTCATGAGGAGCGGCGTGCTGCTTGACATGCTCTGTTAATCAGCATCAACGAAAGCCTTATATCCCTGCTCTTAAGCTTAACAATGTTTTCAAGTCTCTTATTTTTCAACTGTTCTAATTTGTGAAAATCCAAGGAACCTTTCTTTTTCCACTATCAAGTGATCAACCTTATGGTCAAGGAGGATTTTCTTGTAGAGATCCATGATCTTTTACCTCATCTCTTCTGAGTGAAAGGACTACCAGATTGAAGTTCATTGGGAATTGACACACATAGTCTTCTAATCAAGTACTTCTTTTTCAAGGATCTTCTTTAACGATTTCAGGATCATAATTTTTCTTTTCAAATCTTCATTCTCTTTCAAAACCATAAAGATGGTTGTCTAAGATATTTTGACTAAATTGTAAATTAAATATTTTATTTCAGAATATAATTTGATATATAAAACAAAAAGTAATAAAAAATATATAATCATATAATTATAGAAGAAGAAAAAAAGATGTATATATGTATTTCATTTTCAAGTTATAGTCAGTGAACTCTGAAACCCTTTTGCCCTCTCACTCAGTATCTTCACTCACTTCACATTACAGTGTGTGCAGAACAACGCAATGTTGGGTGGAGCATTGATTTCCAAAACCTTCACAAACTTGTTCACCCCTTTCCCATTCATTTCCAGAACCGAAATCAAAACCAAAAATCCAACCACTAACCTCACTTTCCCTTCAACTGCTTGCCGCTGTAGCTCCGCCGTTCACCTTCCGCCGACCACCACCGCCGCCGAGTCACTGTCTCCGGGTCAATCCCGAGTTGACATCCTCGCGGAATCGCTCCCCTTCATCCAGAAATTCAGGGGCAAGACCATCGTCGTCAAGTATGGCGGCGCCGCCATGAAGTCCCCTGAGCTGCAAGCTTCTGTAATCAACGACCTCGTCCTCCTCTCCTGCGTCGGCCTTCGTCCTGTCATGGTTCACGGCGGCGGCCCTGAGATCAACAACTGGCTCGGCCGCCTCAATATTCAGGCTGTCTTCCGCGATGGCCTCCGCGTCACTGATGCTGAAACCATGGAGATCGTGTCCATGGTACTGGTAGGCAAGGTTAATAAGACCCTCGTCTCGCTCATCAACAAGGCTGGAGCCACCGCTGTTGGACTCTCCGGAATGGACGGCCGCCTCCTCATGGCGAGGCCCAGCCCTAAAGCCTCTGACCTAGGGTTTGTCGGCGAGGTGGCCAGGGTGGACCCTGCAGTTCTCCGGTCGCTGATTGACAGCAACCACATTCCGGTGGTGACGTCCGTGGCGGCGGATGAGTCCGGGCAGCCGTATAACATCAATGCGGACACGGTGGCCGGAGAGTTGGCGGCTGCGCTGGGGGCGGAGAAGCTGATTCTGTTGACTGATGTGGCGGGGATTTTGGAGGATCGGAATGATCCGGATAGCTTGGTGAAGAAGATTGATATAAAAGGGGTGAAGAGGATGATGGAGGATGGCAAGGTTGGTGGTGGCATGATTCCGAAGGTGAATTGTTGCGTGCGATCGCTCGCGCAAGGTGTTACTACAGCCAGCATTATTGATGGCAGGGTTCCACACTCTTTGTTACTGGAGATTTTAACTGATGAAGGTGCTGGAACTATGATCACTGGTTAATTTTTGTTTCTTCTTCATTGTATAAACATGTGCTTCCAATGTTGTATGCACTTGTTTTTTGTTGGATTCATGATTTGATTATGTGAATCATGTAAAATGGAAAATACTAAGGTTTTGGATTAATTTAGGGGATGTTGGTTTTGAAAGGATTGCTCTCCATTTATATTAGATTGGATGTTCTTATTTATTAGATTTTTATTGTTGTTTTGTTAGTTTTTCTTTCAATTCTATACAATATGTTAAGACGAAAGAATTTTGTGATTTTAAAACTGAGATTGTTTGGATGATCATTAATAGATAATAGCTCTTTTGCCTTCCTCTTGATTCCAAAAAAATATAATAGCTCTTTTGGTACAAGAGAACAGAAAACAAACTACAACAGAAAAGTTGGAAGATCCAAAGAAGAGGAACCAAACTAACATGAAAATGCATTCATTAGCCATCTATTTTTATATATTATATGCCAAGTATTTCAAAAATTCACGAATCACATCACTAAGAGTTAACGGTTCATGACTTCAGAGACAATAGATAGAAAAGAAGAGAAATACAAAAAATATATATAAGCCTAGGGTGAGGAATGTAGTTCAAATTCCCCAAAATTTTCATGACAAGCATTCTACGATACTAGGCCAAAATATAATTAGACACTAGGCCTAACTTAACTAGACTCCGAGAGATCTGTCTTCCCTCCTTGTTCATCCTCTGAATCCGGTATAACTATAGATTCCATGGCAGAATTGCGGGTTAGTCTTTGTCTCAGTCTTTGCTTTGCTCTGTTTTCTTGAACTGAATGGTTAGGGACGCCAGTTAACCGCTCACTCTGGCGAACACCCTTGGGATAAGAAACTGCACGGCTTGTCTGTGCTTCTGACCTACCCATCTCACTATCAATGTCGTCATTCTCTTCCTCACTGCTACCGCGATTCTCAATTTTATAACCAGTATCATCACTCTCGGATAAGGGGGGCACATCGCTTTTTGAATCACTGTCTGTGGAAGAAACATCTTTTGAGTTGGATTTATCTTCTGATCCTCTGTTTCCATCTTGGCTAGCACCAGGAGACTTCCTTTTGCTAAACATTAGTCAAAGAAATGGAAGTAAATATTATGAAAGGCAGAATTAGATTCAGAAACCAACATGTATTAGACAAAAAAGTGTCAATGTTAGCTCTAACTTCATACTTCTGCAGAAAAGACATTGTTGGCCTGTTGGGTAACCATTGTTAAACAACCACTGTTTTTATTCACAGTAACATCCACTTTCATCTCAGAATGTGGTGTATTGTGTATACATGTAGGTCACAAAGTAATGATGTAAAAGAAGCAAAGCGCTGAATGAAAATGAACTAATAAAATACAATGCCACATAGTACATACTTTGTTAGCTGTATTGCCTCCTTAATTGTTTGATCATAAGCTTCTGCAATATTTCACAAACAGGCTTGATTAATGCCTAAAACCCAATAGATATTACAGAGAGAGAAAGAAGAAAGAAATCAAAACATTTCATTTCCATTGATAATTTATCAGAAGCATCTAGCAATGTGACTACTTATAAAATGTGTTTAGCTTTAGCTATTAATAATTCACTCGATCTAATTCACATACACATACTGAAGTTTACAGCCAATGAGGAGATAAGTTAGACGTGGAAGCTAGAAATGTGACTCCTAACATTGGAATAGCATTCATGAGGATAGATTTTTTAATAATTTGACATTCTGGATTGAAATAACCAGATACTTGTTTCATGTAAACAGAGCACATTGCTCCCTAAGACAGGAAACTGATACATAAAACATAATACCAGAGGAAAGGAGGCTGAGTTTATTTGATCGGGGAAATTTAAACAAAGCAATACTACATAATTCCAAAGAATGAACATCTGACAACAGCTCAAGCTCTACATCATTCCATTGAGAGTGCAGGTTATACATTATCAATGAAGTACAAGCATAACAAAGACAATTTCATTAATATGCAGGACAAGTGGAATGTGCCAAAAAATGGAACATATGATACCACATCTTACCAAATGTGTAACTAATAGGCTTTCGAGTGCGACAAGATCGTGTAGTTCCAGAAACATAAGGTTTCTGAAAATCTTTCAAAAGCATTTCCTGCCTCTGCTTCTGTTTCAATGCTCTTTCTTTCTTCTGCATAATGTAATAGCAATATTACTTTACATCAATATCTAACAAAGATGATGTTTTTCTTAGAATAGAATCCAACCAAACATTAAACAAGAGAATGTTCATACCTTCTGAAGCTTTTCAAGAACAGGAATGGCATCACTTTGAAGCTTCTTGCCAACATTAAATTCCAAAGTTGACATGCTGGATGAGAATTTTTCCTGTGATTAGCATTCAAAAACAGACTTAACTTAGGTTTCAAATCTGCATGTAAAAATTAAGGACAAAATCCAGTTAACTTGATCTTACAGCTACTTCTGAAAATTCCTCAAGATTGGAAGCAAGTGTTTCCCAATGGAAGTTAATGGTCGGAAGTGGTAAACATCCTTTGACCTTAGCCTTTGGGCTTGATCTTGACATGGTGATTGTTTCCTTGTACAATCTGTGACTTTGACCTTTTGAATTTGCATCATACCTACAATAGACAAATGAGTAATGAGGATTTTATGGTCTTGAGAATCCTAAAAAGATTGGAGCATATTAAAAAATTACCAATAGGATGTACCAGCTCCATCTCTTCCTAAGGCATCTTTGCGAAAAGAAGAAACTTGGGTTCCTTCTTTTAAGGCGTCATTAATGTATGACACTGCATCGTGTTGCTATGCATAAACAACCACCCAAACAAAATAACTTATATCAGATGATAAAATTAAAATAGAAAAAGAACAACACCAACAATGATCTAAGAGAACTATCTAGTCATGAAAATGCAAAATTAACCATTATAATATATTAAGGGAAGAAAAAATTGAAGAAATTAGACAAGAGGTAGTAATACGTCAGCTCTAACTTCACAAAGTGCTTTTAGCAGCAGTAAACGATCTGATGGATCAAGTTCCTTGTACTTGGATATCTCCTCTCTGTACAAACATTGAAGATATCAGATTTTTAAATGTGGGCAATTATTATTAACAGGACATGACCAGATCATCGCAGTACCCTTTAGATTGTTTAAGTGGAATCTCCCCCTCAGCAACCTGAAGCAAAGAATCAATCAGCAATGGGAAGAGGGGAGAAAAGGCAATCTCAAAAAACATTCAATCAGTGACTCACCCAAGGCCACCACATTGTCAGCTTCTTACAGAGTACGGTCACCCATTTATCAGAATCATCCAATGTTTTACTCACAGGTGGCATTCCCTAGCAAAAATAAAAAAGAAATTCAAATTTAAAATGAAACAAATAATGGACCAACATCTACATAATAACAGGTAGGAAGCCATCAACACAAAAATACAAACCATATGAATGGAGAGAATGGTTGGTTCGATTTGAGAAAGTTACCCAAATCACAGTATTAGTATATTCTACCTTATAGCTAAATGCTCTTTCCTTCCATATATTAAGCTTTCCTGGTAATTTTATATGCAAAAGAAAAATACTTCTTCAATTATATCCCCATTGAACTTCATGTACTTTGGACGATGAGATAATGCACCTTTGGAAATAGTTATTAAGAATCAATAACACGGTTCATGAGAAGTTCATTTCAAGTTTCAACTCATAACTGATCCGTGTTCCATCTAAATAAGGTGTGAAAGCGAAGTCTTTCAATTAGGATTACTAGTAAGAGCTTATAAATTGAACAAAGAACTCAAAATTTTACCCACAAAGCGATTAGATCAAATGAGTAATTTTCACCATCCATTGCTTCTTGCCACACCAGATATTACATGCAAAGCAATGAAAAAACCTCACCAACCTCATATCCACTTTTTATGCAGTCTATTAGAAGTTAAAGCACATGAAAGTAATGAACCCAGGGTTGTTAATGGCGGATAGTGCAGCATAGCGGCAAGCCCAAAAAACGCTATTTTGAGCGCTATTGCGGTTCTATAGCGGACAATAGCGGTGAATAGTGGAGTAGTGGTGAATCCCCAGGGCGCTACGCTATAGCGCTATTGCGCCGCTATAGCCTCAAGTCCTCAACTAATATTACATGCAACAACATGTCAATCAACAACTTCTAATCGTTGCAGCAAATAAAATGGTTTCTAGAAAAACTCAATATCGTGCTATGAAGTATGAGTATTCAACCAAACAATTTCATGCAAAAGCACAAGAGATTAAGGTACCTTCAAAAGTTGAACATGAAGACGAGAAAGCGCAGCATCAGGCTTAACAAGGCCGATCTCAATTTCTTCAGCTGACAGCTTCAAATCCTTACCAAGTATCGGACTAAACACCTGAATCACACCATCACAACATGAATCAACAAACAACACACTGTTACCCTCGCTGAAAATTTTCTATATCAAAACCAAAATAACAATGAAATCCTTCACGATTTCGTAACCTAACATAATCAATTCCAACCACTTCAACAATAAGCGATGAATATAATCTCGGCAGCGAACAATGGAGAGTTCAGATATGTTACTTACGTCCAAGAAATTGAGAACAGAAGCGAGTTCCCAGCGTTGACGCAGCTTGAGAATCTCGGAGTCCAGATGATTCTCCTCGGGACGCGCGTTTTGGTCGTCGCCGCTACCACCGTCCTCTACGCCGTGCTGCATTTTCCGGTGACGGAGGGAGAAGAGAAGATTCGGAAGAACGAACGAACAAGCGAGAGAGAGAGAGAGAGGGATGCAACTTGGAGGAGTGGAAGTTATAGAGCAGTTTCCCGCTCAAATCGATTTTTCACTTTTAACCAGAGATGGAGAGTGGAGAGTTTGAGAATCGCTTCTGTTAAGTTTGTTTCTGGGTCTTTAGGTTAGAATTTTCTAGTGTTTAGGGTTAATTTTCAGAATCGCGCCTTTTCCACTTCCATTCCCTCCTTCCTCATCTTCGCTAAACGCACCGTTTTATCACCTATTTTGCTTCTTGCCGCAGTAAAATGCGGTCATTTTGGATCTTTTTGATGAGGTGTGCCTTTACAAATATTCAAGTAGAAAAGTTCTCACATTATATCATTCACAAATCAATGGTATTGGTTGAGACTTGAGATAGATCATCAAAACATGTTTTCGCATGTTTAATAAACTATATTATTCTTTTTTTGAAAGGTATATTATTATTCATCTTAAAATCTCTTTTGATTTTTACATCAATAATTGTGGTGATTTATTTTACTTCTAAATTGAATTTTTTACTCTATGGGATAAATTCGAAAATTATTGTTCCATAAATGAGTTAATCATCAAATTATCAATGGGTGTCATATCATTAACAAACTCATACCTATGAGATCATGGTCGTATTTAATGAAAAATTTGCAAATTTGCAAGGGCCGGTCTAATAATTAAAAAAAAAGGTAAAAATTAATTAAGAAATTGAAATTTTAGAGGGACCGAAGCTCCTACCAGCCCAGTTGCCCAGGTCTCGTTATATGTGGCCCTATAAGAACCTTGGTTCTATGCCTTCCACCATTGTATTTGCTTAAAAGAGTGTATGGTAACCCTACATAGTTACTGGCTCTTGACTATCATCAATAAATACAAAAAGGACATGATACAGCCCTAGAATTTCAGTGATGGACCAATATATGGTCACAATTAAAAACATGTTACTAAAAACATTATTTTCTCGTTCCTAAATAACTGACATTATTTCTAGCTGAATTTTGTTCCTAATTATCAGTCAATTTACAAAGTTTAAGAGAATATTAATTAAACTTTACCAATTGTACCATTCATTTATTGGTGGTAGGAAAATTGAAAAGTTAGAATTAATAAGAGAGATAAAGGGTATAATAGAACAAGAACATTAATTGTTATTTCTTAATACCTGTGCAACAACCTTGAAGTGTCAGTTATATAGGAACGAATGGAGTAATTATTTAAAGTGATTTCCAATAAAAACATGTTACTCCCTCCGTTCCTATATAACTGATACTTTAAGATTGTTGCACAAGTATTGTATTAAGAAATAGCAATTAATATTTTTGTTTTATTAAAAGTACTATCTAATGTAACACCCCGATTTCGGTGGTGCCACTTTAGTGACTTTAAATCAATAGTGCGGAAAATGCGTAAATATTTTTTTCGTTTTCTTTTCAAATAGAAGACTTAACATAATGAAGACTCAACCCAAAGATAATAAACATAAAGTAATTGGAGATAGTGCCCGCAGGCGAATAAGTACATCCCATGGTCAGAGCCATGAGTTTTATGAATACAGTTTTCAAGAAGATAAGTCAGCCCCAAACGGCCTTCGAAAGACTTTCTATGCCCGACAAACTCCTTGTGATCCTCCTGGAAGAGAACCACACAAAAGCTAATAGTCGGGGACCTACCCTGCTCCAAAATGAGAAATGACAATCAGAGCTGTGAAAACAATCCCCCATATAATACACTCCTAACATCGACCCTCATCCGATCATGCATGAAGTCCGGGTCCACGTCGAAGGCTCAGTAGTAGTCATTGCGCTCAGGATCCTCCCCGAACGACGAACCATCCTGAATCAGCTGTTGGACGCATGGCAGCAGGCCGACCGCCCAAACACAACCATACACACAAAGCCAAGGCGCTAGGGTCAACTCACAGAATATAGTAGATAATACAAGCAACATGTGATGAATAAAGGAGTATATATATATATATAGGTTGTATATATACATATAAGTTCTGTATCGTCTACCCTAAGGTATATACATAACATGTTATCAGATTTCGAATAACAATTCAATATTCAATATCTCAACAATTCAATAAGTTATATCTTGAAAACTCGATAAGCAATATATCAACGAATATAGTTAAGTGCATGGTGTGCCAATGCAATGTCATGCTCAAAATATGATCCGGATAAAATGTCACCCTCACGATGACTCGAAGCATCTCGCTCCGCTAAAGCGTCTCGCTTTTATGAAGCATCTCGCTCCTATAAAGCATCTCGCTTTTATGAAGCATCTCGCTCCTGTGAAGCATCTCGCTCCAATGAAGTCCGATCTGAGATCGTCCTTCGGAAAGCAGCACACTTTCCAAGAAATGTATGCATGAATGCAATATGGTTAGCCAAACAACGAATCGTCCTCACCAAGGTACGCGTGTCTAGCTAGAGTACATTGTCTCTACAATACCCTAAGGTAAACAAAGAAGTGCTAGTCACACTTGGTAACTTTCCTAGTCACTTTGGCTCACCGTCTCGATGGCCAACCAAACTGCTCAACGAGCAAAAGAATGCAGCTCGCACTCAGTGACCTTTCAACTTACCATGGCTCACCATCTCGATGGCCAAACAAACTACTCAACGAGCAAAAGAGTATCAACATACTCAGAACTGACTAGTTCCCCGGTTTATCCCTTGGATTGGCCAACCAATAAAACTTGCTCATCGAGCAAAGTGCCAGCGCACAATGGTTTCCCCAGAAACCTGGATCCGACGACACTTCTCATTTTCAAAATGGACTAGGCGGGACATACAAGTTATTTATGCCCGCCCAAAAAGAGCAATCATGCTAACGAAGACAGCCTGGCGAGAATCAACGACGCGGTGTAATATCTTTGCTCTTCCTCAGGTGGACCCGCAAGCCAGCTGGAAGATTCTCTTGGATTTGTCTTATATACATAGGGATTTGGGTCTTGATTGTCAGGCCCAAATATAGGAAAAATCCACATCATGATCGCACCCTCTATAAAAGGGGAGGTCATCAACTTGTACTGAACAACTTTTTTAGCATTAATGAGAATATTCCTTTTATGATATTTTTGCCATTTTGAGTGCTCTGCTAGGGTTTACTTTCCGTCATTCTCTTACGTTAGCCTTCCCTAGTACAGAACAAAAAACTTAATGTTCAAGCCCTAAACTTTCGTCTGAGTCTTTTATCATTATATTAAGGGTTTTGAGGTTGTTTAATACATTATGGAGGTTCATTATGAAATTGTTTAAGTTTCGTCTCTAATCATACTAGTTTCAAAGATCCCATAATTCCAATGATTCCCTGGAGAAGGTCTCAAAACAAAAGGTCCATCATCACCCAAGTAATGGCCCGAGAAGTTCCCAGGTAAGCTGGCCGGGCACAATGCCTCATTAAAAGCCCTTCTTGCCTTAGACAGAACAACCCAAGTTCTTACGTGAATTCAAATGGGGTTTTATTCCAATATCATTTTCAAACTCAATTTTCCTTTGAGAAGGTCTCGATCCATAAAACAATAATAGGGTACGAACCTCGGTCCGTCCCATCAAACTTTATCCAAAAACTCGTTAGGAGTCTGGCATAACTACCCGTTATCCACTATCTTGACGTTCCTCACTCATTCGCACAATTGCACGGTATATTCAATATAGTCAGCAATTCAAGTGCGTAATAGAAAGACACAATATAATCAATATAATCCAAATATCATATGAACAAATAATCACATAGCCTATAGTTAACCATTTAACAATTAAGCATGCGAGTCAATTATCAACATATCAATGCGATAAATCCTAATCTCCCATGTCGGCCGAAGCCCAGAAAATGGAGACACACGTCTCAATCAGTTCACTCGGCCGAAGCCTTCAGAAAACATTTTCAATCTAGACAATTCATATGCATAAACAATAATTCAAGTCGAATTTATCGACGCCTACAAAGCATTAGCTAGCAAGTAAGTTGCCCTAACCTCGAACTCGTCCAGTGTGTTCAAGCAAGGCTCCTTCACAATCCTCTTTTCCTGCTCCAAGTGTTCCTCCAAACGAATCTTGAGGCCTACGCGTAGCAACGAACTGTGGGACGATCAGGCAAGAATCGGCGAAAAACTCTTCTCCTCCTCCTTCCTCCTTGGCCGCGGGTTTGGGTGGGTTTTTGGGTGAGATTTTTGTTTTTCATTTTTCAAGCTACAACAACATATATATAGTGAATGAAATGGAAGATATTTTGTAAAGATTAGATAAGGATGAGTAGATATTTATCAAAGATCGGATAAGGATGAATAGATATTTATCAAAGATCGGATAAGGATGAATAGATATTTATCAAAGATCGGATAAGGATGAATAGATATTTTGTAAACCGGTACATATTAGTTTAGATATCGGAGGATTTAACTCATAGAGTTAAGATAAAAATATAAGAGCGATTCTGATTTCTTCCTACTGATTCCAACGTATTTTAGACACGATATTCACCCCGCTGAATCTTCTAATTCTTCAAAGAAATATCAGCATGATTTTTGGTTTTCGAGGCTTGCTTTTAATGTTTACCGGCTTCAAATGCACTTTATGGTTTTGACCTCGGATGCAGAAACTTCCTTCTAAAGAAAGATTTGGAACGTCGATTAGAGTGAGCGCATGCGGATGAAATCTTTATTTGAAGCTCCGAACAGAAAAAGTCTTCATCAACCGTTCATTCTAGGTTTCTTGAACTATCAGGGTTTTAGTTTCGGCAAACCTCCCGGTATCGGAAATGAGTGTTCGTAAATTCCAGGGTTTCGTATTAAATCCTAATTGTGAACAGGAAATTAATTAATTTATTCTAAGCTTTAAAAATCCGAGTCTCACATCTAACTTCCTATTACACCCTTTATCTCTCTTATTAATTCTAACTTTTCAATTTTCGTATCACCAATAAATGAAGGGTACAATTGGTAAAGTAGAATTAATGCTCTCTTGAAATTGTAAAAGTATCAGTTATATAGGAAAAAAAAAGAACCAAAATAGTATCAGTTATTTAGGAATAGAGGGAGTATTAACTTATTCCAATGGAATGTAATAGGGCTGCAAATTGTTTAGCTAAGCTTGGGGTACTTTAGATAGTGAGGGGATGCATATGCTTGAGAATCAGGTACAAGCCTTCATCTTGCAGGATTCGTTATCATTTTCAGTTTCTGTTCTTAGTATTGTAATTTTCTGACGCATAAAAAAAACCTATTAACTTCTTCCAATATTATTTAATTTTTTTAGTTTATTCAATCAGTTAATATTCGATAAATAAATACTGTTATTTTTTTTTTGAATTACGTTTGAAAGACTAAAGATAAACTACACAATCAAACAAAGAAAATAAGTAATATTGGAAGGGAAAACTTTCAAACACAACGAGGAGAGTTGTCCTTATAAGCTTTGGCCACCCAACATATGCAACCATGTTGTGACCCCTATGGATATGAGACAAGGAAATATATCAGGTCAATTCTAATTCTAGCATAGTCCTAACTCGAAGAATCACATTCATCAATAACATCATAATTAATCATGAGGAGATGAATAACCTACAAGCAACCAGATTCACAATCAGTCTTTCTAAAACCCATATCTCAATCATGTTGTAAACCAACTTCAATAGCAAGTAGCTTAACATGAAAACATCTCTGTTACTGAAAACTAACTGCAAGAGATGCCCATCCTTTTAAAAAAAAATCAAAATTTGTATTAAAGGAAAGTACAAGGGGTAGTAATAATGAAAAATAACACCACACCTCGTTCTACGTTAGCTAGAGATCCAATTGTTATCCACACTGACACAAGATATTTGACACAATGGAAACATTACTCACTTACCTTCCTCACCGCGTATGAACAAAAACAAATATGCCTTAAAACAAAGTTAGTATGCCAAGGGGTGAGTATAAAAAATATGGTTTTTTATGCCAATGGAGCCATAACTCCGCTGCAAGGGAGGAAGCTGAAGCTCAACGTGCTGCTACTGCTGCTTTGGTGGCTGCACAAAACCATGCTGAAGAAAATGCTCGTCGTGTTCAGCGTGAGGAGCGTAAACAAGCTGCTGCTCAGACCAGGGGTCTGAACGATTTCAAGCGTCAGGATCCGCCGAAGTTCTCTGGGGGCTTCAATCCGGAGGAAGCTGACTTATGGCTCCAAGAGTTGGAGAAGATCTTCACCTTTCTGCGTACCACTGCAGAGATGAAAGTGGATTATGCGACCTACCTGCTGACTGGTGAAGCTGAGTATTGGTGGCGCGGGGCTAGAGCTATGATGGAAGCCGACCATCAAGCTATCACTTGGGAGTGCTTCCGGGGAGCTTTCCTGGACAAGTACTTTCCTAATAGTGCTAGAGCCGCTAAGGAAGCACAATTTCTGAGACTCCGTCAAGGAGGCATGACCGTAGCTGAGTATGCTTCTAAGTTGGAATCATTGGCGAAACATTTCCGCTACTTTCGAGGACAGATAGATGAAGGCTATATGTGCGAGCGCTTCATTGATGGGCTGAGTTATGAGCTGCAGAGGGCGGTGCAACCGCTAGGACTGAATCGCTACCAAGTGCTGGTAGAGAAGACCAAGGGGATTGAGGCCATTGATAATGCAAGGGGCAAATTCCAAGGTCAGAACAAGCCTAATCAGGGAAATGGAGGTCCGGCTAGGACTAATCAAGGAAGAAATGACAAGGGTAGGCATTACCATAAGAAGCCGTATGTTCGTCCTCAGGGTGAGGGGACAGCTTCTGGTTCTTTTTATCCCACGGGTGGGAATGCTATTGCACCGAGACCTCTAGCAGTAAGTTTGGACGGTGTGACATGCTTCAAGTGTAACCAAAAGGGACATTATGCCAGCCACTGTCCCGAGGGTCCTCTGATGTGCTGGAACTGCAACAAGCCAGGCCATCTCGCTAGGGATTGCAGGATTCCTAAGGTTGAGGATGCTGCAAATGTTGCTGGGGCTAGGAGGCCTATTGCTGGTGGAAGGGTCTACTTCATTAGTGGAACTGAAGTTGATGAAGACGAGGGTCTAATCCACGGTAACCGCGAGATCCCGGGTAATTCCCTTATCGTACTATTTAAATTATGGTGCTACACCTTCTGTTATAGACTTAGCTTGTGCGACGTGGTTAAAACTAGATGTGACAGAATTACCATTCGACCTGATAGTATCTACTCTTGTTTCATAAGGATGAAACAGTAGAAGGAATAGAAGTTAAGAGACGGATTCTGATGAGAGGTCGTATGAGTTCCAAGAGTAGGGTAGTATCTTTTGCAAGGAGGAGTGTGAGAGAGCGAAAGGATAATAGAGGTCCAAACTTATTAAAAGTGTAGTAGACCTTAAAGTCTGAGAATTCTTGTCCTAAGTGGATAAAACCTGGAGACTGTCAGACTTTGGATAGTAAACTAAGGATTTGATTGACATAGGAGTGACAAGGTTAAGGACGGAAAGTTCTAGCCTTGAGTTGCAGACTGGAGGTTGTTATTGGTGAGAGAATCACCAAGAACCTAAGGGCAAACGAGACCTAGAGGATAACTTAGAAAATGTTATGTGAGGGAATGACACTCCCCCTCTGACACCAAGTTTCGAGGACGAAACTTTCTTTTTGGGGGGTAGTATTGTAAGACCCAAGTTTTTAAGTTTAGAATAAATTAGTGAAATTTCCGATTCACGAATAAGTTCGATGTAACGTGAAGTAAGGAAGCTGGATAAACGTTTATTAAATGGAATAAATGTATGGATAAGATATTTCACGGGAAGGTTAAGGACAAGAGTCGAATCGACGGAACTTATGACGCAAGTATTATTCGTTTACGCCTAGGACAAAAACCCTAGGAAAAGACTAAGTTCCACCCTTGGAACACTATAGGAATAAATTCCAAAAATCTTCAGAGAAATGTTAGAACTTCTCTTAATCCTTATATAACAAGCGTTTCAAGGTGAAACCCTAGGATCTACGAACGTCCGATTCCAATCATCGGAAGTTTGCCGAAACTAAAACCCTGATAGTTCAAGAACCCTAAAATGAACTGTCGAGGAAGACTTTTTCTATTCGGAGCTTCAGATGAAGATTCCACACGCGTATGCCCACTCTAATCAACGTTCCAAATCTTTCTTCAGAAGGAAGTTTCTGCATCCGAGGTCAAAATCATAAAGTGCATAAAGTGCATTTTAAGCCGGTAAACATTAAAAAAACAAGCCTCGAAAACCAAAAATCATACTGATATTTCTTTGAAGAATTAGAAGATTCAGCGGGAAGAATATCGTGTCTAAAATACGTTGGAATCAGTAGGAAAAATCGGAATCGCGAAATAATCATTTTCTCACGTTTTCAATTTCCTATAAATAGGACTTCAAAAACTCAAAAAAATCACACCATCCTTTTCATTTTCTTTGTTGGCCGTGGGTGAGCTTCTTGGAGGAAAAGGAGGAGATTTGATTTTTTCCAATTCTTGACCGATCGTCGTTCTGTTCGTTGCTACGCGTAGGCCTCGAGGTACTGATGTTATTTCTTTCTTCTGATCTTAAATTCCGTCGCTTTTTGTTATGTCTTTCTGTGCTCAAAGTTTTGAGCTTTTTGTAAAACTGTCCAAATAGGTTGATTTTAGTGTCTAA
Organism: Lotus japonicus; assembly: GCF_012489685.1. Classification (NCBI taxonomy): domain Eukaryota; kingdom Viridiplantae; phylum Streptophyta; class Magnoliopsida; order Fabales; family Fabaceae; genus Lotus; species Lotus japonicus. Next base: position 87,519,556 of record NC_080041.1, on the reverse strand, counting down.
ATATATTCTCTTCGTACCCAAGAGTACTTCTAGCGGATTACATTTTGCCGAATGTCGCCGAAATGCTGCCGGAATTCATTTCTGTAGGAAATACCCATTTTTGGCTAAAGTTCCGTCCTTTGGGCTTAAAACTCTCGACTGAGCTTAGCGTTAGTAGGATTAGTCGTCATAATCGTCGTTGGTGTCGACCCCATCTAATTTGTTTTTCGAAATTCTGATTTTGAGTTTCCGAGCTAAAAATATTGACCAAAATACCCCTGTGACAGTTTTCGATCCGATAATATTTCTGAGAGTTTCCCTGGCCTAGATATCGCCTAGGAATACCTAGGAGTTGATTTAGATCGAAGAAAAAGTTCGGAAACCCTATTTTTGAGAGTGGCCGAAACCTATTTGTTAGGGTACCGTGTCCAAAAATAATTTTTGAGTCTCTATGACCTGAGCCATTCCGTAGCTATTTCGATTGTCGAAATTTTGGCGCTGGTTTCGTGTCATTCCGAGTTCTGTAGCTCGAGTTATGCTCGTTTTAGCGAACGAAGTCTCCGTTGTCAATTTGTGCCTAAATAGGAACTCTGAAGCTTTAAAAGCTTTCTTTACGATTTCGATTAGTATTGTTAGATCGTGTTGCTTCTAGTGAAGCTTGTGTTGATGATTGTGTTTCCTTGTTCTAGGTTCACAACTTCCATGCCCAACTTCTACTCACGAAGGTAAGGGTAACTCAGTTTTAGCGTGTCTTTGAGTCTTGCCTGCTTTTATCGCACTGCCTGTGTTTGAGATGAAGATGTTTATATTGTTTGGCATTGGATTATGATTATTATGCTTGCAATGTTGTATGCTTGCTTATGTTGACTGTTTCTGAGGCTTGTGCCAAATGTTTTCTGAAGGCTTCGGCCGAGTAAACTTATTGAGACGTGTGTCTCCGTTTTCTGAGAGGCTTTGGCCGTTTACTGGTTTCTGTCATTGAACTGTGTTGGTATGCAATTGAATTGAGTTATGTTCGTTGATAATAGGAATAACATGTGGTTACTCCGAATTAATCATTGATTTGGGCATTGTTGTTGACTGACTTGGCATATAGGCTTTGGTCCTTAAGTGGCGATGAGGTGGGTATGGTCCCACGTGATTGTCCCGTCTTTCGGGGCGTTATAAAGTGGCAATGAGGTGGGTGTGGTCCCGCGGGATTGTCCCATCTTTCGAGATGTTCTAAAGTGGCGATGAGGTGGGTGTGGTCCCACGCGATTGTCCCGTCCGGAGTGGCGTTAAGTGGCAATGAGGTGGGTGTGGTCCCGCGTGATTGTCCCGTCTTGAGAGACGTTGCTGATCGATCCATTTTGGTAGAAGCATATAGTTGCATTATAGGGAACTAACACCTAACCCTATGTTGTTGGATTTTAGTTATTAGTTTATTGATATCTGATTTGATGTTATATGTTAGGTTGTCGATATCTGAATTGATGTTATATGTTAGGTTGTCGATATTTGAATTGATGTTATATGTTAGGTTGTCGATATCTGAATTGATGTTATATGTTAGGTTGTTGATATATGAGTTTAGTTATGTTGTTGGTTTATTTACCATGATAGGTAGTTAAATTTGAATAGCATGATTTTCTCTTTCATACATGGTAATTGTATGGAGTTAACCCTTTCTATTTGCTACTTGTTGTTTGGGCGCTTAACGCTATTAGGCGATGGAGAGCCTTCCGCTGAAGCTTAGCTGTTCAAGTTGGAGACCGTGACCGTGGGCGGTCGAGTAGAGGTGGATGAAGCAGTTGCTTCTCCCTTTTTGGTGGACTATGTCTGAGTTTCTTTTTCCTTCTGAAAACTCTGTTGTTTAAACCTTATATTCGCCACTTGTCTAAGTGAGCGTACTTACTTTGGAAACTTGTTCATGATGATGTATGACACTATTATTATTATGTCGGGAATGGGTTGTTGAATAAAGTCTATGTTATATATTCAATTATGTTCAGCTGTTTCGAAAAGGAAAAAAAAATATATTGTGTTTTCTCATGATTAAGAAATAGTCCTTAGACTTGTTAGGTTACTAATGTGACTCCTCAGTTGAGAAACCGGGGTGTTACAACTTTCATATTGTCTTATTTTTTCCGATAGAAAAGACTTCTTTCATATACACATTACTGGTTACGTAGTATGAACCAGAAATGTGCTTTGTGGAAGCATGAAACATTTTCATAAAAGGCAAAATTGTTAGAAATCACATGGATTTCTTCAATGGGATCCCAAACATAGCAAAAGGGAGAATAGGAAAATTGATTCCAATATTCATTCATTATTAAAATTGATTATGGAAAAATACAATGAGCTTGCTATATATAGCATAATTGCCTAACTAACTATTAACTATCTACAATGTGGTCCTCATACTATCCCTACTCACTAAATGTGATTCTTGTATTTTAATATCCTCCCGCAAGCTGGAAGTAGTATTTGGTAGTACATCCAGCTTGAAAATAGAACTAAACAAAAAATGTAATGATGAAAATCAAATTCAGTATATAAGCAGTAGCAATCTTCATAGTCCGCAGCTCTCAAGTCTCAATCCATATCATGTACTCATAAACTGACAGCCTTCTCTTATCCTCTAAACAGAACTCATTTAGCATAACAAACATAATGCTTGATCCATCTTGAACCTTGGTTCCAAAGAGGAAAAATTGATTATGGGAAGTTACCATCACTGGTTCACTCTCATCATTAAGAAACTCAGCAGTATTAATACACTGCTGTTGTAGTTGTTGATTTGCTTTATTGCTTCCAAGTACTGATCATGCAAATACTCAAGTAAGCACTTGATGAACAATGTGGCAGCAGCAACAAAAACAAGTGGAATTGAGTTGCCAAACCATAAGAAAACATGAGCAATCACTGCATCAAAAGGCCCTGCCCCAGAAGATCTCTGCCTCCAGATAAGAGCATTTAGCACAAAGAATACTTCAGATGAAATAGCAAGAAATATGGATGTTGTCTTGAGAGTGATTTCCTTCCATTTTATTCCCTTGAACATCTTATAAAGACATAATGAAAAATATCCAACACAGAATACAGATATCACCAATTCAATCTCCTTCTCAGCAGTGTTAGCAATGGAGTAAAATGAATCAGTTCTGAAATAAGGAGACATAGGCACTTCTAATGAAAACTTGACATCTTCAACACATAAAAACTTATCTCCTACATTCACAATCAACAATCTCAAGAGCCCAAGTTCTTCTCTGCAACTGTTACAACAGACAAGCACCAATACATCCTGATATATGCTCAAATTTGAAGCACAACCTATTTGTTTATCAAATGACTCAAGCTGAACTTGCTCCAAACTGCTTAATGAGCATCTATCAATCATTGGTGCATTTACACAAACACCTTGTGTGCAGCTCCTGAATTCACCAGGATCAAGTAAAATTGACTTAGAAGAATCTCCTATCATTGTGTCATTTTCACAAACAGCTTGTGGACAACACCAAAAACCATCAATCTCAAGCAACAAGTTCGAACCATTCATCCAATTAAAGGAGAAATCCCATAATCCCAGCCAAGACAATTGAAATTCTTTGATTGAAAGAAGGATTTGAGTTACCTTTGTGACACAACTTTCTCCAAAAGACTGATCGATGATGTGAGGAACATCAATTTGTTGAGTAACAGAATTCTTCATGAGACATGGAGAATAGGAAGATGAATCTGCTCCAAGATTAATCACAACCTCACTAAAATTTCCAAAAGCATAAGCATTGGTGGCTGGTTTCCATGCCAGAAATTGAACATTCTGATCAGCAAAGAACGAAATACGCGAAATAAGGGAAGATGCTACACCAAGATCAGTGGTCGACATTGAATCAGAAGCAATGGCTTCTTCCACGAGAGAAATTGATGAAGCGGAAGCTTCAAGAATTTTCTCAGGCACAGTTTCAACCATGGCTGAATCAGAGAAGGACGAAGAACCAGAATTGGAAGTTGTAGTAGCATCGCGAGTGGACGATGAATCCAGCAATGAAGAAGAAACGGAGAAACCCTTGCTGATAGTGCCAAAAACGAACGGCTCAATCGCCGGTTTCCACGCCGGAATCTTGATTTCTCGATCGGCGAAGAAAGAAACAGGAAAATGATCAAGAATCTTCTCAGAAATCGTTTCATCTATGGCAGAATCAAAGCACGCAGAGGAAAGAGGAACTGGAGCATGCAAGAAAAAATCCTCATCTTCAACCTTCACGAATGATTCTTGCACCATGAGAGAATCAGAAGCCATGACCATCGAATCAGAGAACGATGAAGGAGAAGATGAAACTACAGCAATGTCTCCAAAATCAGTGACCAAATCAGAGAAATTGAAGGAAGATAATCTCGCAGTGGTTCTCGCAGTGGTGCTGCGGCGGCAGCGCTTGAAGCCACGTCGAGCAGGTCGGAGGAAGCGCTCGTAACTCGGCGACGGCAGTGGCGGCGGAAGAGGCGGTGAGCTCCATTGGAGCTCTGATACCATGTTAGAAATCACATGGATTTCTTCAATGGGATCCCAAACATAGCAAAAGGGAGAATAGGAAAATTGATTCCAATATTCATTCATTATTAAAATTGATTATGGAAAAATACAATGAGCTTGCTATATATAGCATAATTGCCTAACTAACTATTAACTATCTACAATGTGGTCCTCATACTATCCCTACTCACTAAATGTGATTCTTGTATTTTAATAAATTAGAAATTGGGAGGTCTATACTCAACCACAAAAGCTAGCTCAAGAGTTGAGGTTTGCACAACCCTTATAAACACTTGATTGACCTTATCTCTAGCCAATGTGGGACTTCTAACACACCCCCTCACGTCCAGAATTGAACAGACTGGAACGTGGGAACAACAACGGGTGGCCCAAATATGGGAGGTCTCCACACAACAAATGGATCTAGGATAGGCTCTGATACCAAATTAGAAATTGGGAGGCCTATACTCAACCACAAAAGCTAGCTCAAGAGTTGAGGTTTGCACAACCCTTATAAACACTTGATTGACCTTATCTCTAGCCAATGTGGGACTTCTAACAAAAATAGACTTCACCTGGTCCCAACTTGCAAATGTATGAACACCTTTCCCAATATCTTTTGGCATTGCTTTCTTAAACTTGGAATCTCGTACTTCATACAACACAAAAATCTTCTCATATTGTACAACAGCCTCCAACATTGTGTTGAATTCCACCTAGTCTATGTATCTAGACTTAGCACACCTTTGTATGATGTGAGCACACTATCATCATAACTCATGAATTTAAGAAATCTTTTAGTAGATCACTTCATATATCTCACAACATTTCGAATCCTCAAAATAGAATCATCAATCTCTTTCAGACCCTCTTTGACAATTAAGTTGAGAATATGTGCACATCAACACATGTGGAGATACTCACCCTTCAAAACCACTCTGTTCAATGGCAAGAAACTATTTCTAAGTTTGTTAGTCGCAAAATCGTGAGATGTAGCATTGTCCATAGTTATAGTCAAGACTTGACTCAGCTCCCACTCATTCAGAAACAACTCGACATTGTTAGTTATAACCTCTCCAGAATGTCCCGTAACTTTCTGAAAATTTATAATCTTTTTATGCAACTTCCAATCATCATCAATAAAATGCGCAGTCAAACTCACATAACAATAACTATGCACAGAAGTCCATGTGTCTATTGTAAGACACACCCAACCACAATGTTTGGACATGAACTTTTTCAACTTCACTTGTTCGTCAACAAACATTTTTTCAATGTCCCTCCTTAGAGTAGACCGCAAAATGCAACAAATCGCGGTTGCAAAACACTTAGAAACTGGCGAAAAGCTTCATTTTCGACAAACCAAAATGGAAGCTCAGCAACAATAAACATCCTCACAAGTTCTGTTTGGCATATGTCTTGGTCAAACTTAAAGGTTGTAGGCGAAGAAACAATGTCACTTCCTACCTGTCCTTCTACAGCCTGTGGCAATTGACCATCTTTTCTTCTCTTATTTTTTTCACTGTCTGGATATTTTGAGCTTCTCTTCAAATGGGTCCGCACAATACTTGTTCCATTCCTACTAATGAGAGTACCACAGTAGTTACACGCAACCCTTCTCTTATCATTAGGTTGTCGTGAAAAGTGGAGCCACACATCTGAGAGATGTTTCCTTTTGCGAGTTGATGTGCTAGGATATGGTGGTAATGTAGCATCAACTTCAGTTTTAGTAACTAGTGTAGACAATATTGAATCTTGCATAGTTTCTTGGAACTCGGAATCCATCTGGTTATTTGGTGACGACATCTGTTCAAAAAAATTGATGTTGAATATAACACCATATGATCAACAAGCAACCCTCAAGTAACCAAAGACACACCAAGAAAGATACCAAAAAGGCTATAATTGAGACAAAGCAACATAAAAAAAAAGGGATATATGAGCGAAAGTAACCGAACCAACAACCTTGCTAGGACTTTGACACCACAAGAAAAAGCGGTTACAGATGATAGATTAAGCAGGATAATCAAACTAGAAGCAAACAGATGATAGATTGAGAGTTCCTACAACAAAAGATGTTCATGCTAGAACTTTGACAACACAAGAAAAAGCAGCATTCCCAACAAAAAATGTTCCTGCTGCTTAACTTTTAACACCATGTCAAATTCAATTCACAATACCAGAAAAGTAAGCACTCAGAGAGAAAATAAACGTATTATTAATCGATAAAACAATCGAAATTTTAATCTATGATGATAGATTGAGAGTTCCTACAACAAAATAACATGACATAGGAGATAAAACTAAGCAACAAAAAAGGGAAAATGATGAGAAAGCAAAGAACTTGAGACTCTTACTAGTAACACCTAATTTGCAACTTGTCCAGATGACACAATCAACATATATATTACTAAAATAATGAGGGGGATAGAACAATAGAAACCCATAAAAGAGAAAGACAGCAAAAAACAATCATACCCAGAAGAAGAGGCGCAACAGGAGGGAAGAGGAGGAGGCGTGGCCGGAAGAAAAAAGGAAGAGGAGGCGCAACGGAAAGGAGGAGGAGGTGGCGCGGGGGCCGGTGGGAGGAGCAGAAGGCGCGGCGCTTAGGGAGTTAGGGTTCACTAGTTAAGGACTTTGGATAGTGAATGTGTTTAATGGTTATGTGGAATTGTGGATAACCGCTGGACAGTGAATAAGCGGATATATCGGTTCAGTTCAGTTACTAAAACAGTTTTGAGATTTTGGTTCGGTTACCAAACCGATTTTTAAATTTAGGTTCGCGTTCGGTTCAGTTCTTAACGATTCAGTTTTCTGTTAGCTTCGATTCTTAGACAACCATGAACAGTCCTAGAAAAGACTATCATTTCCAACATAGCCTCATTGTTATTTCGTGAAACTACTACTATATTATTACTATTCTACTACCATGTAGGAGAAATAATTGTTTTCGTTTTAAATTTTAATTAAAGTAAATATATATCTTATAATGTGACAGAATTCAATTGGATGTCTGTGTAAAATTTGTTCCCGTAAAAAATCTTATAAATACATTTTTTTGGTTTTTATAGTCATATAAATAATGCAGCACAGATAATTATTAGTTTGTCTAGTAATAAATATTTTTTCGTAATAAAGTACTTTTATTGGACATGAAATGAGATAATTTCTTAGCTCAGTAAGTTCCATTCCCCCGTTCTCCCTCTCTCAGACCCTCTCTGCTTGCTTCAATTTTCAGCTTCATCTGAATTTTCAATTTTCCCATCACCATTTTCTCGCGAACCAAACAGAAAATCACAGCACCACAAAACACAACAGATTCAATCGGTTTCAAATGGAGTGAAATCATCTCTCACCGCGATGGGCAAAGAAACCGAAATCCTCTCTCGCCTCGCCGCGAACCACCTCCACCTCGCCCAATTCGAACCCCTCCGAGCCGTTCTCCTCGCCCTCCGATCCCGAGACCGCGACCTCGCCCGCGATATTCTCCAAACCATCGTCGCTCGATCGGGCCGGTTCCCCAACATCGCCTGGTCCACCTCTTGCCCCTCCCCGGCTCACCTCACCTACCTGTCAACGCTCGAGTTGCTGCAATTCGACGGTGATGCTTCCTCCGCGTGGAGTTTCGACCCCGAAACGCTGCGGTTACGCGCCGAGTTTTTGTTACTGGTTCAGAATTTGATCGACCTAGTGTCGGAGAATGAGGGTTTATTGGACAAAGATGGAGGTGAATGGGAAATGTGTAGAAGAGTGTTGGATAGGGGTATGGAGTTGGGTGTGAAGAGGCTGAGTGTGGATGAGGATGGTGGTGGGAGCGAGAGGAGTGAGACTAGTGTTGCTCCGGTTGAAGAAGACGAGTTGATGAGTTTGCGGAAGCTGGTTTTGAACCATGCGGATATTTTTGATGCATTGTGTGGGAATATACATAGGCAAATTAGGCACTGGGAGTGTGAGGATCCTGGTTTAGCAGTTTCTGTGAGGGGAGGTGAGGGCTCGGAGGTGGAGGAGGATGTTAGGATGCTCAGTGGGATACAGAGGACTGTTCAGGTTGTACATTTGGATGCTATGAGGGAGAGTATTAAAGCCGGTGAAGCGGAAGGCGCGGTTTCTCATATACGTTTTCTCCATTTCGATCATGGACTTGAGCAATCGGAGTACCGGTATGCTAGTCTTTTATTCCTTTCTGCATAGGGTTGCTTTTGGAATTGTGTAAATATATACATGGTTTGTCTTGTGTCTTACTTGTCTAGTGAGTTGCCCCTACTTAGTGCACATCAGGACCCATGTATCTGCCCAGGGAGTTCTGAGTATCCAGTCTCTTAATTGTGGAGACTGGAGATCAAGTCTCCAATTTAACATTCAATGTTAATTGATTGGAGCTGTAGATGACTAGTTCACACTTAGGGACTTAAAGAAGTTTTATTATGGAAACATATAAAGGTTTTGTTTCTAGATTTTTTTGTTTTAACTTGGAATCCTTAACAGTAATCAAATAGTATTTTCTCAATTCATTTTTATTTAGCTGTATGTTCAGCACTGGTGTAACCCTTTCCTCAAAATTATTATTGTTTAGGTTAGAGAAGAATGTGATAATAGGATGGGAGGAGTGAATGTATGTACATTTGGGAGGAGTGCAGGACGAGAAGTCATACTAAAAAGAAAACGGTGAGCCAAGATAGCTTAAGAAAACTGCTAGGCTACCAATCCCTTCGAATATTTGTAATTTAAATTCAAGCAAAACAGTCTTGAGCAAGCGCCCTTAAAGAATCAATATTCCAAACCATATTCTCCAAATTAGAGGATACATGCAAATATTTAACTGCTTTCCTATTGCCTTTATGCTAGGGTTAGCAATGGGTAGAGTCTGGTTATACTAATATAGGACCATTCTCCATACCTGCATTTTGAAAAGAAAAGAAAAACCGACATTTAGATCAATATCCATGTGGTAGCAACTTCTGTACTCATACTTTTACATACTGTGTACCTATATACCCGTTTCCAGACAGATTACCCATATTTTACTTATTTTGATTTTGAATATGGTTTTACCCTGTTAGAAATATAGTATAAAACCATTCACATGTCTTTTACCTTGCAACTTAAGCTTTTGGGATAGTTGGTTCATGACGTGATATCAAAGTGATAGATAACCGCATCCCCTCAGGTTAGTTAGATGGTTAGTGAGTGAGGCATGTGCCTATATATAGGAGTGGGTTAGAGAGGATTAATCATCCTTTGGATCATTTGGGATTGGGACTTAGTGAGAGAGGTTGAGACTCTTAAATATCTTAGCAATGTAGTACATTCCTACATTCAATAATATCAATCGTCTTCCATTTGGGCTGGTTCTATCACAAGGCCTCTATGACCGAGCGGTCAATAGTTCGATTCTTGTTGCTCCCATTATTCTAATAAAAAGTTGAATTTTCTGCACAAGGTGGGTGGGTCTGTGCATTGGCCACACTTCAAGTCCAGTGGGATCTTGCGTGAGAGAGCGTGTTAGAAATATAAAATAAAACCATTCATGTGTCCTTTACCCAACAACTTAAGCTTTTGTGATAGTTGGTCCATGACATACCCCATATTTTACTTATTTTTAATATGGTTTCCAGTGACGTGTTTGTTAGCGAAATTAAGAAAACATGCACGTTGTTAAAATACTAAACCGTGAAAAATCAACAAATATGAGTATTGCTTAAAAGTACAACTTATAAATTGAAAAAGATACTCAAAGATAATCTAATTCCTAATCATAGAACAATAAAAACATAACCATTTTAACTTAATTTAAAATTTATTATTTTTTTTTCAAATCCTAATTATAAAATACAATAAGTATATTGTGTGGGTATAAGCAGGGTTGGGTTCCATAGTATCCAGATCCACCGTTTTTTGTCCATTGGGTCTGATTGCCATCCCTACTCTAAGCTTACAATCTTTTTGTAGCCCCCCCCTCCCCTTTCTTCATCTTTTTCAGGGGATACCATCAATATCTGTGCTACCTCTGAGTTCAAGCAAATGATAAATCATATACCATTCTTTATTTGTTATACAAGATGTTAATAAACTTCCTTCTTATTAATTAATTGGTTTGTGTATTTCTTGGTTTTCTTCCAACAAATTTCCAGCCCTAGATGTTCATACCTGCATGTTTCTATTTTTTTTGTAGCATAGTTTTGAAGGATCTCCTGAAACTTGTTTTATCAAAAAGTGAGAAGTTTGGGGAGTCCTGGCTTATCATGCGTAATCAATTGCTAAAGATTTATAGTGAGGCTCTTTCATCAAATTGTATGGATATTGTTCGAATGATGCAGGTATACACTTCTCCTCTTTCATCAAATTGCATGGATATTGTTCGAATGATGCGGGTTTAATTCATATAGCAATTATTTCTCGAAGATATAATCTTAACAAAGCCTTCAGCAAGTAGCATTGCTATATGATTTCTTTGCCATAAAGGCTTTTGTTGTTGTTGTTTATTGTATTTTATTTTTTATTGCGGAAGAGTTTTATTTTTATCTCCTGAAGCTGGGGGGTTGTAAAGTAACTAACATTCAGGAAATGCCAAAGTGAAACAATCACATAGAATATATATATGGCAAGACATCACTTAAAAACGAATGTAACAGAAAGCAAAGCAAAAATGAGCGGCTTCAGTGTTCTGATTTCTGGCCTTGTTTCCCCTTCTCCGCTCTTGGGCAAGAATGCGCTCCATCATTAGTTGCAGACACTCTACTACTGCCTTTTTCTCCTTCTGTGACTCCTCCATATTCGACTGACACACTTAGTCCTTCGCCTCCAACCCCTCCACCATGCCTCCAAGTCCTTATTTGACATACGGTCACCCATTCTTGAATGCGCGTAAGAGAACTCTGGTGCCCACTACTCCAAGTTTGGAGCTCTGATACTACTTTTTAGAAATTGGATTCAATTAGACAGATAAAATGAATCTTTATTATATAATTAACTACCCTACTGCTGCGGCAATGTAGCAAAGAGTAGGAGGAAGACAGAACCTGACGAACTCACTGTCATTCGAGAGATTAGTACTCTCCTCTGAACGATCTTGATTACACCCCAATGATTTACCAACTATCCCTCTTTCTCCCGTCTTCCTATTTGTAGGCAACATGCCTTATTCATCAATCCAACTAACTAACTAACTATTATTCTATTATCCAGTTCTAGCAACTAATAATACCTAACATATTCCTTTCCTTTACTAGCGTTTTCCTTATTCATTTTGTGTAAAAGAAAATTGTGTTGTTTAACTATATAAATATCAATGCATTTCTTCAGAGTATTCATGACGAGCTATTGTCTGAAGAGATTGAAACGGATAGAGTTCAAACTGACAGCTTCATTCCACATCCTCTTGTGCGTCTTCAAAAATATCTGGCAGAACTGAAGCCTGGTAAGAATATAGACGAAATGGCATTATCCCTGAATGAGGTAGTCAGATCATGCAAGACAGAGATGTATCATTTTGCTCGTGTTTCTGGAGTACATGTTCTTGAGTGTATTATGGATACTGCCCTGTCTGCTGTGAAGAGGGAGCAGCTGGAAGAAGCTAGCAATGTATGTGCTCATTCTTGTTATCATGTCTATAGTGCATGTGTATAAAATTTGTATTTTATCAATTATTATATGAACTTCCAATTCAACTCTCTGCACACAACTGCAATTTCAAAGATAAACTTAATTACCTCTTGTTCGTGGCAGGTCCTCCAATTGTTTCCACAGCTTCAGCCTTTGGTAGCTGCAATGGGGTGGGACTTATTGGCCGGTAAAATAGCAGCAAGGAGAAAATTAATGCAACTTCTCTGGACAAGTAAGTCACAAGTACTTCGGCTTGAAGAATCTTCTCTTTATGGTAATAAATCAGATGAGGTATTTTTCATCTTTCATGTTTCAAAATGTGCTTTGTGGGTACTAAATAAATGGAGAGGTGGAATGTTGGTGAAAAATTTGATTTAATTTTCTGACAGATGTCCTGTGTGGAGCATCTATGTGATACTTTATGTTATCAACTTGATCTTGCCTCTTTTGTCGCTCGTGTTAATTCTGGCAAGTCTTGGAATTCAAAATTGTCATTAGTTCTTTCTGGAAAAGAACTGGCGTTTGGAGATGAAGATGCATATATTGATCCTTTTGTTGAGAACTTTGTGTTGGAACGACTTTCGGTTCAAACTCCTCTTCGGGTAATACTTTATGACAAATTTATGGCAGTTATCTGCATGCTTAGAATTTTTTCCTATCTTTGGAAGGGTTATTGATTTGATGGGCTCAAATATGTTAATTTATTCATTTTCTCACATAGGACGGTCCTCCTTTATAGGATGCGCTTGAATAGTCGAACATTTATGTTATTTTGTGATAATAAGGACATGTAGAGCAATAGTTGCTGGGACTGCTGTTAAGATCCAACATTGACTAGAGATATGACTAAATAAGTCCTTATATAGGGTAGAGCAATCCTCACCCAGAGCTATCTTTTGGGGGTAAAGTTAGGCCTAACCCTAATTCTAAGATGGTTTCAGAGCCTATCCCAGATACATTAATTGGACAATCTATAAATGAGGCCACATGCAGATGTCCAGACCTTCAAAGGTCACGCTCCAAAGGGAAGAGCAATCCTCACCCTAGAGCTAGTTTTTGGTGTAGAGTTAGAAATTTTTGGGTGCTCCTACAATACATACTCACTCATCTTAAAGCATGACACTACATGTATGGTAAGATAGTCCCAATTAAAAATAAAATAAAATATTTGTCACATTGTGAGAGGGATGTACTGAGTTTTCAATACTGAAGAGTACAGAAAATTTGCTCGTAGCAGTTTGTAATTCTATCATATAACTGTGTAAGTTCATTGGTGCCGATCTACACATAGTGGATATATATTTAGTGATGAAAACAGTTTGATTATGAAAAAATATGTTTGTCAATGTGATGTAGGAGCTTTTTAAGATAATTTTAGTATTTTAGTAATTTTACTTATTTGTAATTAAGATCTTTTAGGATCTTAATTATTTTTTGTTAGGAACTTATTTATTTTCAATTAGGATCTTTTATTTTCAATTAGGATCTTTTAGGATATTATTTATTTTACTATTAGGATATTTTCTTTTCTTATTTAAGCACTTGTAAGGCATAGCCTATTTCAGTTTTGATTGATAATAAAATTTAAGAGTTTTCTCTTCTTCTCTGGTGGATTCCAGTGTATTTTCTAGGGTTTTAGCGCTTGCTAATTTCCTTTCTGGTGGATTCCAGAAACCTTTTCCTTAGGATTTGCGCTTGCAATCCTAGTACGACTTCCGCAGTATCAAGTGGCATCAGAGCAGGCTTTCTCCTGTCTCTTTTCTTTGCTTGATCAACCATGGAAGATCAACCAATGACCAAAGCAGACCTGAAGGATGTTACCGTGGCTCTTACCGCGGCCCTAACTGCTATTACGCAACATATGACACAACAGATGATACAACATATGGCGACGTTCACGGCGGCTTTAACGGCGCAGATCAACAATACCAACAACGGTAACCGGGGACGAGACAGGAGAGGGAAACCACATAGGTTTCCGCGCGACAACAACAACAATCGTTCCGCTATATCTTTACCTTCCCAATCTTTGCATTCACCATCCGTATCTCATCCTTATTACCAAGTTCAGTACTCAACCTCTAAAACCACCGAAACTCCACACCCCCAACCTGCTACTCCAAACCTTATCAATCCTTACCCCAACATATCACCGACTGCAGATCCAATTTCCTTACCACAACCCCTACCAAAACCTACTTCAAATTCATGTCCCTCTACAAGACCTATGTACGCAACTTCTTCGGAATCTGATTCTCAAATTTCATTTGCGCCATCCTCTGTTGTTGGCCTGGAAGATGAGGCAAAAACGTTGATGGATGATTTGTGCAGCGAGAGCGCACCAACACCAACACACTGTTCTCTTTTATCTAGATCTGATGACATCTTAGAGGTTGTACCCCATGTTATATCTGAGCCAGACACCTCTGTCAATTTGGGCATCGAAGCAGTGTTCACACCTTACAATCTAACACTTATGGTTGTGCCTCAGGTTCGATATGTCCTTGTTCCCAAGTTTGCACCCCATTTGTTTGGTAATATGCCTGAGAAAAAGGAACTGCAATCCAACTTGTCTAACTCGCAATTCAGACAATTTATTCCATGCCACTGGAAGTTGTTTCAATCACGGCTAGTTCATCCAGAAATCACACTCCATCAATTTCATGGTGTTTGGCGAAAACAATTTGATCCTGGCATCAACAAGATGGATGCTAGTGTTTCAAAACAGGAGTCTCCACACTCTTTTCCATGTGCTTTTATTAGATATTCAACACTCACTCTCCTTGGTTTAATTTGGAAGCCTTTTGATCCTGGTATTTTGAGGCAACTGAAGTCCTTTATCGTGATGTGAACTCGAGGTCGAGTTCTTTACAAGAAGAGGAGACTGATGTAGGAGCTTTTTAAGATAATTTTAGTATTTTAGTAATTTTACTTATTTGTAATTAAGATCTTTTAGGATCTTAATTATTTTTTGTTAGGAACTTATTTATTTTCAATTAGGAACTTTTATTTTCAATTAGGATCTTTTAGGATATTATTTATTTTACTATTAGGATATTTTCTTTTCTTATTTAAGCACTTGTAAGGCATAGCCTATTTCAGTTTTGATTGATAATAAAATTTAAGAGTTTTCTCTTCTTCTCTGGTGGATTCCAGTGTATTTTCTAGGGTTTTAGCGCTTGCTAATTTCCTTTCTGGTGGATTCCAGAAACCTTTTCCTTAGGATTTGCGCTTGCAATCCTAGTACGACTTCCGCTGTATCACAATGTGCAATACTATGAAGGATAGTTACTCAGACTTAAAATAGTGCATAGTCACTATAAAACTGTAGCGCTTTTTTCTAGAGGAAAATACATAGTAAGTTGATATTTTATAACTTCTTAATGATATCTATAAGAATTTATTTTACATTCATGTACTTGGAAGTTGATTGTTAATTATGATTGCACCATCTTCTGTTGTCCTGACTGGGGATTCTTCTGTAGGTTCTATTTGATGTTGTTCCAGGCATAAAATTCCAGGAAGCCATTGAATTGATCAGCATGCAGCCAATTGCTTCTACTTTGGAAGCCTGGAAGAGGTGTGCCTATGATTTTTCCCCCTCTCCCAGTGATGGTATTTAGAGTTCTCTCATGTGTTAAGACAGATAAAACCCTGATTGGCAGGTTGTACTGAGTTTGTCACTTAATTAGTCTATTAGAAGACACACTTTACTATGAGGTATATTGTTAAGGACAAAATACAGGAAAAGGAAATTTTGGTAAAATGTTTTTATATTAGGAACAATGAACCACTCAACTGGTACTGAAAATTCATTTCTTTTGATAATCAATCCATTCGCTTTTGTCTTGATTGTAAACATGTGCTTGCAGCCAATAAACATCCGTTTTGCTTCCGAGATTCTCCATTTATTTATATTTTTTGATAGGAAAGGAAGTTTTATCAAAGAGCCTGGGAGAAAAGTACATTGAGGGAGGATAATATACGCATCTCCATCAATATCCCAAATTAGTGAAAGAAAGAAAAAACAGAAAATGAATGAATCAGGAATGGATCAAGGTTGCCTTTATCTTGGTATATCGATCATTCCTGTCAGCTACTCAAATGCTCATGTTTTTTTTTGGGTATAAGATGAGCTAAAATGGGATATATAAGTAATATATAGTCGGTTTAGGTTGGTTCAATAATTCAGGACAGGAATGGTAATTTATTCAACCATGCAATGGATGGGCATTCTGATTAAAAACTTGCATTAGGTTATGTATATGACATGTAAGGGTAATGCTAGCCACATGCATATTTCCTTTTCTACCCCATTGGATTTGCTTCTGGGATGTTCCAGTTGCATCAAAATTGTTTTGAACATATCAAACATATAATTTGATGGCTCTTGACTGGGTGTCAGCCACACTTGTGTAACTAGACTTTCTTGACATGAAATGTTCACAATTCAAATGCTCTCTTATGATCACTCCACAATGTGTATTTTCTTCTATGAGCCTACTTTCCTTTGCTGATTTTCATTCTTTTGGCATAGGAAGCAAGATGTAGAACTGATGCATATGCGTTATGCTCTAGAAGCAATTGTTCTTGCTTTAGGGGCAATGGAAAAGAGTATGTCTGATGAAATAGAAACTCACCAAGATGTTCCAGTATTTCATTTGA
Source organism: Lotus japonicus (assembly GCF_012489685.1). NCBI lineage: Eukaryota > Viridiplantae > Streptophyta > Magnoliopsida > Fabales > Fabaceae > Lotus > Lotus japonicus. The sequence goes on along the minus strand of NC_080041.1, from coordinate 87,502,791 downwards.
AGGACTTGCAGAGCCATTTGGATGCTATTAGTAATCTTCCACGCAAGGTTATTTCCTTTTTAATGATCTTATCAAAATTTTGTCTAATTTTTCTTAATCTTCAAGCATAACAAGATTCTCTCTCTCTCTCTCTCACACACACACACACACACTCATTCTCTCTCATAATCATGTCCTCTCAGTGTTAGAGTACATTGAGTTTGTATTTACTATGCTGCTGCATCATCTTTTGAGTAGTTATGACAGCTGACATATGCAGCTGTTTGTATTCTCCTATTTATGTCAGCTGTTGGTATTCTCCTATTTATGTCAGCTGTATGTTACAGCTGTTGGCATTCTCCTGTTCTTCTATATAAGGATATCACATCTTCTGTAATCACTCAGATTATCAATAATACATTTTCTGCTATATTTCTATTTCTCTCTTCTCTCTCTCATTGCTTCTCTAATTTTAACATGGTAATCAGAGCTTCAATCGGTCCTTGATACATGGCTGCTGCACCTGCTTCCGTTGTCAATGTTCTTGAGTCTCTGTCTCGTACTGCAACAATCAAGCTTGATGATTCGAATTTCTATTCTTGGCGTCAACAAGTTGAAGGTGCGATTCGATCGCATCAGCTTCATGATTTTCTGGTTGATCCAGAAATTCCACAACGTTTTCTGACTGAAGAGGATCGTGTAGCTGCGACTGAGAATCCAGCTTATACGACTTGGATTAAGCAAGATTCCATGGTGTTTACATGGCTCTTGACGACTCTATCTCCGTTTGTTCTTCCAACGGTGATCAACTGCGAGAGATCATCGCAGGTTTGGCGTGAGATCCTTGACTTTTTTGAGAATCAGTGTCGCGCACAGTCTGCTCAGCTCAGATCTGAGCTGAAGAACATAACCAAAGGTTCGAAGTCGATCACTGAATATCTTCGACGCATCAAGACGATCGTCAACACTCTGGTTTCCATTGGTGAACCCGTAAGTTTTCGCGATCACCTTGAAGCGATTTTTGATGGTTTACCTGAAGATTATAGTGCTTTAAGCACGATTATCTTCACTCATGCTTCTTCGAGCACGATTTCTGAGGTCGAAGCGATGATCATTACTCATGATGCTCGCCTGGAACGATCACGGAAACGTAGCCTTAGCGATTCTACTGCTTCTGCGTTGCTTGCGCATACACATGCGTTCGCATCGGTTCCTGCTCCGATTTCACCTCAGATCTCCCGAACGCCGCCACCTTCTGTGGATTTGACGCCGTCTCAGGCCAATTATGCTGCTGAATTTCGTGGTGGACGTGACTATCGGAATGATCAACAACGTCCAAATTATCGTGATTCTGGTGACAATCGTGATACCTATCATGACCAGAATGATTCACGTGGACCAGGCGATGGCCGTGGTGGCTATCCTGCTGGTGGACGCGGTGGTGGACGCGGCCGTGGGCGCGGCCGTAATTTGCAGTGTCAGATTTGTCAGAAGTGGGGACATGATGCGAGTGTCTGCTACCATCGCGCCGTTGGAGGTGGTTCTGTACAGAATGGCACCTTTACTAATATGCCTAGTCCTGCACCTTTTGGAGCCTTTCCTCCTATGCCTCTTGGTTCTGCCACTTTTGGCTCTTCCTCACCGTCTTTTTATGCTTCTGGACCTGCTCCGTGGAATTACTTTGGCTCTTCCGCAGGACCTTACAATGGTGCTTACCCTTCAGGTTCTCAGTTTCCTGCTTTTACTGGTGGTTCTCAATATTCTGCACCTGGAGCTGTTTTTGGTCCAGTATCATCTTCTTGGAATTCACCTCGGCCCTCACCTCCATCTTATCCGGGCCTTCTTGGCTCTCAGCCTCGCTCTCCTGCTCATGCTATGCTTGCTGGTCCTCTGCACCATGCTTCTTCTTCCGCATCTCAGCGTCCTGACAAGCCTACTTTGTGGTATCCCGATTCTGGTGCCACTCACCATGTTACCAATGCTGCTGGAAATTTTTCAGACACTTCTTCATTCACTGGAACTGAGCAGATTTTGATGGGCAATGGCCAAGGTTTGCCAATTCACTCTATTGGTTCTTGCACCATTCCCTCACCATATGATTCACACACTGTTCTCACTCTTAGTCAACTGCTTCTAGTTCCTTCTATCACCAAAAACCTTGTCAGTGTTAGTAGGTTTGCCAAGGATAACAATGTTTATTTTGAGTTTCACGCTTCTTTCTGTCTTGTTAAATCACAGGATACATCTAAAGTGTTGCTTCGTGGAAGTGTTGGTTCTGATGGCTTATACACCTTTGATGATGTCAACGCTGCTAGTGTCTCTTCTAGTTGTTCTAAATCTGATTTGTCTACTAGTACTCCTTCTGTTTTATCTACAGTGTATCCAGGTACTGGAAAATCACAGAATATGTCTTCTGTTTCCAGTTTAGGTAATTCCAGCTATGACTTGTGGCATTGTAGACTAGGTCATCCTCATCATGAGGTCTTGAAAACTACTTTACAACTATGTAATGTTCCTTTGCCTAATAAAACTTCTTTTGCCATGTGTGTTGGTTGTTGTATGGGAAAGGCACATAGGTTGCCCTCTTCTTCTTCTTCTACTGTTTATACTCTGCCTTTTGAGTTGGTTTATGCTGATTTATGGGGACCAGCTTCCATAGAATCCTTTGCTGGTTTTTCATATTTTCTTACTTGTGTTGATGCTTGCACACGATACACTTGGATCTATCCCTTAAAACACAAGTCTGACACCTTTCAGACTTTTAAAAACTTCAAAGCATTGGTTGAACTGCAGTTTCAATGTAAGCTTAAGAGTGTGCAAACTGATGGAGGAGGAGAGTTTCGATCCTTGATTCCCTATTTTACTCAGTTAGGGGTAGTTCATCGTGTGACCTGTCCTCACACACACCATCAAAATGGGAGTGTGGAGAGGAAACATCGCCATATTGTTGAAACGGGACTTGCTTTGCTTGCTTATGCCAAAATGTCATTGCACTTTTGGGATCACGCTTTTCTTACAGCTACCTATCTTATCAATCGGATGCCTACTTCTGTTTTAGGAGGACAAAGTCCTTATTTTCAGTTGTATGGTTCTCAACCTGATTACAAGTTCCTCAAGGTATTTGGGTCAGCTTGTTATCCTTTTCTGCGCCCGTATACCAATAACAAGTTGGCATATAGGTCCCAAGAGTGTGTATTTTTGGGCTACTCTTCTCAACACAAAGGATACAAGTGCTTGGATGCTCAAGGCAGAGTCTATGTCTCTAAAGATGTGTTGTTTAATGAGCATAGGTTCCCTTATGTTGAAATGTTTCCTGATTCTGCTACAGAAACAACTTCTCCAGAATCATTTTCTTTGCTGATTCCTCTTGCTGCTGCTCCAAATATTATTTCTAATGCTTCTCCAGCTGCTGAGCCTGCTTCTCCTGCTATGACAATGCATTCTGCGGGTTCTGATTCTTCACCCTCTGGCTCAGTGGATGTCTCTCCTTCGTCTGAGCAATCTCCAGTTATCTCTGCACCTGTTTCTCCTGCTGTGACAGTGCATTCTGAGGGTTCTAATTCTTCCTCCTCTGGTTCAGTGGATGTCTCTCCTTCTTCTTCTGAGCAGCCTCCAGCATCAGCTGCTACACCTGATAATGTTCAAGCTGTCATCCCTGTTAATGCTCATCCAATGCTCACCAGAGCAAAGAATGGCATTGTCAAGCCTCGCTTGTTTCCTTCTGTCTTGTTGACAGAAGTAGAGCCTACTACAGTCAAACAAGCTCTCAAGAGCAGTAAGTGGTTCAGTGCAATGCAGCAAGAGTATGAGGCATTGATGACTAATAAGACCTGGACTCTTATGTCACTTCCAGCTGGAAGAAAGCCTATTGGTTGTAAGTGGATTTTCAGGATTAAAGAAAATCCAGATGGAACAGTGAATAAGTACAAGGCTCGACTTGTAGCTAGAGGGTTCAATCAAGTGCATGACTTTGACTATTCTGAAACATTTTCTCCAGTGGTCAAACCTATAACTGTGAGGTTGATTCTATCTCTTGCTATTTCCAAAGGGTGACCTCTTCAACAGTTAGATGTGAATAATGCCTTTCTCAATGGGAACTTAGAAGAAGAGGTTTACATGGTTCAGCCACCTGGATTTGAACAGGGTGATAAGTCCCTTGTGTGTAAGCTTGACAAAGCTTTGTATGGCCTAAAACAAGCTCCTCGAGCCTGGTTTCACAGGTTGACTGCCACTCTTGTTCAATTAGGGTTCAAGGCTAGTAAGTGTGATCCCTCCTTGTTCACTTTGTCTTCACCAACTTGCTGCACATATGTTCTAGTATATGTGGACGATATTATTATCACAGGAGGTTCTTCAGTCCTAATTCAACATCTTGTTGACAAACTGAATTCTTCTTTTGCTTTAAAACAGTTAGGAAAACTTGATTATTTTCTTGGAGTTCAGGTTACACACTTGTCTGATGGCTCTTTGCTACTTAATCAGACCAAATATATTGAAGATCTTCTTGAGAGAGCAAATATGTCTGAAGCCAATGCTCTGCCCACTCCTATGATTAGTAGCAGCAAACTGTCAAAGTTTGGAGGTACTTGCATGAATGATCCCTTTCTCTATAGATCCATAGTTGGAGCATTGCAATATGCTACAATTACCCGGCCGGATATCAGCTTTGCAGTCAATAAAGTCTGTCAATTTCTGTCTCAGCCTCATGATGAACATTGGAAGGCAGTTAAGAGAATTCTGCGGTTTCTTAAGGGTACCATTCATCATGGGTTGCTTTTTAAGCCTTTCTCTCTTGATCGTCCAGTAGCACTTCATGCCTACTGTGATGCAGATTGGGGTTCTGACCCGGATGATAGACGGTCAACTTCTGGCTCATGTGTGTTCTTTGGCCCCAATTTAGTGTCTTGGTCAGCTAAGAAGCAAACTTTGGTTGCTCGCTCAAGCACAGAAGCGGAATATAGGAGTCTGGCCAACATAGCAGCTGAGATTCTTTGGATTCAATCCTTGTTGACTGAGCTGCATATTCCCTTCCAAACACCAACAATTTTCTGTGATAACCTGAGCACCGTAGCCTTGACTCTTAATCCGGTCCTTCACACTAGAACTAAGCATATGGAAATGGATCTTTTCTTTGTGAGAGAGAAGGTTCTCAATAAGACTCTTATTGTTCAGCATGTTCCTTCTCTTCTGCAGAAAGCGGATATCTTTACTAAAGCCCTCTCTTCAGAAAGGTTTCATGAGCTTAAGGACAAACTCAATGTGGTTGACAAATTTTCATTTGTCAAACCACCTTGAGTTTGAGGGGGTATGTTAGAGTACATTGAGTTTGTATTTACTATGCTGCTGCATCATCTTTTGAGTAGTTATGACAGCTGACATATGCAGCTGTTTGTATTCTCCTATTTATGTCAGCTGTTGGTATTCTCCTATTTATGTCAGCTGTATGTTACAGCTGTTGGCATTCTCCTGTTCTTCTATATAAGGATATCACATCTTCTGTAATCACTCAGATTATCAATAATACATTTTCTGCTATATTTCTATTTCTCTCTTCTCTCTCTCATTGCTTCTCTAATTTTAACACTCAGCCCTCAGTCCACACATGTGGTAATTTTACTCTCTTCTCTCTAATCAATTTTACTTTTTTTCATTTTTTCCTCCTGGCTTAGATGGAACATCTGACTAGTGACAAGTGCCACGTCTTGAATTTGGATGTTTTTGCTAAGTGCTTTTCTTTCTCTTTTTCCAATATCACTTTCATATATTAAAAAAATAACATTGTATTTGGATCCTTTTGTTAATTGATTTTCTCAAAATAAATGTAAGGGAAAAATCTATAGATGATGAAAGTTAACGGTGACTATATGTTGTAAAAATTATCTAGTATCTATGTGGTATGATACACATCATACAAAATACTTCATGTGTTGTTTTTCATTTTCTTTAGATCACCTGACTTGGATGAAACATCTGACCAGTGAACAGTTCTCTGTGTTGTATTTTGTTGAGAAGTCCCACTTTGACTATATGGCCAAGTAAGTGTTTATAAAGGGCAGAACAACCCTCACATCTAATCTAAGCCAGTGTTTGGGATAGAGTTAGACCTATCCCAAATTCTAAGATGGTATCGGAGCCTATTCTAGATTCGTTTATTGGAAACCACCCATATATGAGCTAGATGTTTATTACTGCAAATTCCACGCTCCAAATGTCCAGCCCTGGGTGTGAGGGTGTGTGTTGAGAAGTCCCACATTGACTAGAGATATGGCCAAATAAGTGTGTTTATTAAGGGTAGAGCAACCCTCACTTCTCAGCTAGCGTTTGGGGTAGAGTTAGGCCTTACCCTAATTCTAATATATTTGGATATTTTGCAAAGCGCTTTTCTTCCCCTCTCCAATATTATTTTCATGTATTAAAAATTAAAAAAAATGTTGTATTTGGATTTTGGATCCTTCGGTTAATTGATTTCACATAGTAAATGTGAGGTAAAAGTTAACATAGGACGTGACATCTCATGTATCAGGAACTAGATGTTGTAAAAATTACCAGTTAGCATCTTTGTGGTACAGTACACATTATAAAAAATGGTACATGTAGCATTGTTTTGCATTTTCGACGATCTTTTTATTTCTTTAAATTGTAATATTTTAATTATTGGCATCAAGTGTTCAAAGATGAATAATTGTTCTTTTCTAATTTTTATTATACAATGCTTATCTAACACCAATTTTTCAATAATGCAGATTTTTATGGTGAATGTCATAATTTCGCTACTGCATATGGATAATACCTCTGTTAACTTGATGCATTGTGGATCACCTGGGAGCGATTCTAAGTTAATCAATGCATGCTCTTCGGAGGATAGTTCTTCAACTAGAAGTGAAGGGGGAAATAAAATGGTTATATCCTTCACTGGCTTATTACTTGATATATTGCGTCGTAACATTCCCTCATCCATGGTTGAATTAGAGAACACACTAGATGGCGGTGAAAACACAACCAGCAGCCAGGTCCTCGAATGGAGAATGTCAATCTCAAAGCGTTTCATTGAAGAGTTTGAATGGCGTTTGTCAATTTTGCAGCATCTTCTACCATTATCTGAACGTCAATGGAGATGGAAGGAGGCACTTACTGTGTTACGTGCAGCTCCCTCCAAGCTACTCAACCTGTGAGTTTTTCCCTCTTAATGCTAATATTGTAACAACCTTCTACTTCATTAATGTATTATACATGGCAAGTGCATAACTTCCATAGTTTGATTAACTTTTCTACTTGTTAATGGTTAGCAAAATTTACAGTTCTTCCTGTGCCCATTGATGGGATTTTTTTGTCTCACATTTGCTGAGAGATTGGTTTACTCTTTATTTCAGTTTATATATATATAATTTTTTTTCAAGTTCTTTTTTTGTCTCTTGATCTTTGGTTCTTCTGTAATGGATTTGCTCTTGGGGCCAATCTTCTATTTCTGGTTTTCTTTATTTTGATTTTGCTGTTTTGTCCTCCTTCTGTGTACTTATTTGCTTGAAGTGATTTTTTTGTCCCAAAATATATGATATTGGTTTTCCTTCTGCAGTTGCATGCAGAAAGCAAAGTTTGATATAGGAGAAGAAGCTGTACATCGATTTTCATTATCTGCTGAAGACAAAGCAACCCTTGAGTTAGCTGAATGGGTAGATGGTGCATGCAAAAAAGCATCTGTATGTTTTCTATTTTGTCAGAATTTCCTTAATCTGTTGAACTTACGGCTTGGACAGAATTTTCCTGTCATGTACGTGTTATTGACATGTGTGCAGAACCTAGTTATTAATTTTGCAATTTTTTACCATATATGTTCCTTTACCAGATGCTTTCTCCTTTTTCTTTTTCTGAAGTGTTTTTGTTGCTGTTGCCATTTTTTGTGATAAGAGCAGTAATTCTATGAAGTAAAACGGAAAAATATTTGGGGAGGAGTGCTAGTTATTCTTAAAAGAGGATAAAAAAAAGTCAAAAACCAATGAGGCTAAAAAACTCAACAAAGCTTTTCATCAGCTCTTTTTAGAAGATAGGGAAGCTTCCTTTTTATTAAAGGAAAAACCAGAGTAGAACGCCAATGAGATGTCTTTAACACACATCTATCATCAACATATGTAAGTGCAAAGAGACACCCTTGCAATTGTTGGGTTTGTCTACGGTGCACAAGTTTTTACTTGTGTAAAATTACACAAGGATGGGTTCTCCCATTACCCGGTAATAAATTTATTTATTTATTTTTCTGAAAAAAAAATCTGAATTTTTTTATTCATCATCATCTTCAGACCTCATCATTCATCTTGCACAAGGAAAATCTCCATGCCTCCCTCTCAGCCATCTTCAAACCCATCCTCTCCCTGAAACCTCTATGCCACCCAGACACCATGAATCCAAAACCTCACGAACCCACCAGCCACGGCCATCCCCTCCTTCCTCCACCTCCAACACCACTATCTTCTTCCCTCTCACCACCACCATCAGATCTGCCATAACCGAACCACCACGACCCACCCTCAACCACCACAAAACAAATTCCTTCTTCCTCCTATCAGATCTTCATCTTGTCCATCTCTGGGTATTGAGTAACCCCATCTTCGTACATCGCATATAACCTCGTGGCCGCCGTCATAGTGATATGGGTTGAGCACAAACAAGGAACCCAGATCTGAGAAGAAGAACCCAGATTTGATGAAGAGACCATGCTGGTTCGATCTGTGAAGTAGAGACCTCCTCGCCGTTTTGGTCTTGTCCAGAGCCACCGCCTGCGGCGCCGCCGGGAATCGCCTCATCGTCGGTTTTTTTTCTGACCTGAGCCGTCGCGTCACGTCACGGAGGCACCCTCTGTCACCGTGCTCCCTCCCGATTAGGGATTTGGGGTTTTAGGTTCCAAGTTTTTCTTGATGGATTTTGGGTTTGAATATTTTCCAATTTCTTTCTGGATTTTAGGGTTTCAATGTATTTCATGTTATTCTTTCTGGTTTATGCTTAATGGAGCAAGTATATTCATGTTCTAAAATTTGATTTGTAAAGTTTTTTTACTGAGAACCAAGAACTTTGGGTCTGAAGAAAAATTGATGGTTATGGTTGTGTGGTTGTCTGATTAAACGTGAATGATTTTGATGGTTTATTAAAATGTACCTTAATCTTTGAATAGTTCATTAACCATGGATCATCACTGGGTGTATTAGGGGTTGAAGTTTCTGGGTTGGGTTGTATGAATCTGAAAAAATTGAAATTTATTGGGTTGTATTTTCTTTCAAATTAAAATTTGATTCATTTATTTATTTTTAAAAAGAAAAAACCGGAAAACCCTTTATAGTAGGTCAAAAGGGGGTTGTGTAACTTTGCACAAGACAAAACTTGTGCACCATAGGGGGACCCGCAATTGTTGGCATTTGTCCAACTAAATAATCCAGAGAACTGCATGAATTGTACCGTGCCAGAGTTTTGGTCTTCTTATTCTTGCCAAAAACCTTGGAAACGTATTAGGTGAAATTGCTACTTGGTCATTGCACTCACCTGGTATTCCCAAAGATTATATGCATATTATTCCATATGAAAGTAGCAGCCTGAAATGAAAATATACGTGGGCAATTACGCAGTAGGAGAACAGGAGTAAGAGGTTTCTGAATCCGCTGCATATCAATTTTAGTATTTCTATATTTCTTGAGTTCTTCTGCCTAAACATTCATGGTCAGATACCAAACCCTTGAAACATTCCTGGTCAGATACCAAACAGAAGCTACCTACACAATCATATCTCAAACCTTATCAAGAGCAATGAGACACCCTTTATGCATGTGGTGCTTTGACCAAATGCACCACAGAACAGCAAAAGCGTTTATTGTAGAAGGGTATATGCTGTGCTCATAAAAAACCGAACGTGAGGATATTGTTCCAAAGAAAGGTGTCTGCAAGGCATAAAGACGTGTTGTGTTGTTTCAAAGAATCAAAACTAGATTGCACATACCACACTTAAGATGAAACAGAAGCGTGAGACCTGATTTTATTTTTTGGGTTGTTGAAAACTTAAAATGATCATAAGTTGTATGGTACATTGGCTGGAAAACCTCTCTCAGACAATTATCCCCTTTCTTATCATCTGGATGATTTTTCTTTCCAATTTCACCCTTTTCTTTCTTTTCCATGATGTATGGAGCAATTTAATGTGTGTAATTCTTATGGGTTTTGAACTATGTCTTAGCATATGTAGATGCTGTTATAATTTCAAATCGCCCGATCCTTATGTTTTATATAACAAATGTACTTCTTATGAGTATAACCTGTTGAGATGAGTATTCATGGTTGTTACTTTTGTATGGATTCCTTTGTAGCACAAACTAAATGGTTTGTAATTGCTTGTCATGAATGTTTATATATTGCATATATGCAGGTAGATGATGTGGTGTCCCGTGTCCAGGATCTAGATTTTTCCTCTTTGCGTTCCCAGTTGGGTCCCTTGGCTACAGTAAGTGCGTAATGATAAGAGAGAAATTTAGACTGTCATTTCAACTAAGAGGGAAAATAATGCATTTTATACAGTTTATTCTGATAATGTGTGTATCTTGCTAGATTCTTCTTTGCATTGATGTTGCTGCTACTTCTGCAAAGTCTGCGGGGATGTCTCAAGAACTACTGGATCAGGTGCCATTATCATTTTTTAAATAATTTCCACTCAGATGATTTTCCTCCCTAGACACAGGAAGTTAGATCACTGAGAAGGAAAGCTGAAAGCAAAAAAAGTAGGATATCATTTTCTTTTGCAGGGGCATAAAAACAAAACACACCCATAAAAAAAAGCTCATCAAAACAATGGAAGTTTGGGTGTATAATTTAGGGAGAGGTAAAAAAGCCACTCTTAACAGTTTTAGCTTTTAGGAGAGTTGGTCTTTTACTTGATTTTGGGTGATTGTTCCTGTTAATTAGAAGAGTGGCCTCTGCCTCCATGTTTTTCTTTTCTGATATATTTCAACTAAGATGCCCTGGCTGAGCACCATATATAGAAAGGCCAGAAAAACAACCTTACCCCATAGCAGGGCCTCAAAGCTGTAATATCAAAAGTAAGGTCACTCTACTTCTGCAGTTTTGAGTACACCAACTGTAGCTCACTGCCATGAACTTCAGTCCTTAATCTTTTCAAATGCATTGCGACTAGTTATCGGAGTAATAGCATTTGAACACATGTTCAGAAACTGTAGACTTAGCAAGCACTAAGCAGCAGTTAGTTGTTGTTTACTTGTTTAAGCCGTTAGACTTAGTTACATACAGTTATAACTGATCCGTAAATTATATATATATATATATTATATCTATATACATATACCTGTGCAAAGCATTCAATCAGTGAACAATAGATTACACTGTGGAGACTATCTCATTCTTTCAATTTCTCTTCAAATCCTCTGAAACTCAATACTAATGAACTAAAACTGTTCAAATTTAAATGGAATGCCCAAGCTCTGAAAACCCATGTTATATCAGCTGCTTAGTTGTTTAAAAACAAATGGGGCAGCCGTTTCGGAGCTTGAGCTTGCGTAGAAACGCATATTCGTTGTTCCAGTAGGTAATGTTATCCAGCAGATATGTTTCCTTTTTCATGAAATGCTACTTGATATGTTTTACTTTGATCTCTAGTTCTTCTTTACACTTAAAAGGTTTTGTCCTGTTGACTAGATGTTGTTTTTTATTATTCATTGTGTAGGCCCAAACTATGTTATCTGAGATATATCCTGGAGGATCTCCCAAAGTTGGCTCCACTTATTGGGATCAGATCCTTGAAGTAGGAGTCATCTCGGTGTCACGGCGTCTTCTGAAGCGCTTACATGAGTTCTTGGAGCAGGTGAGGGCTTGAATATTATCTATTGATATGAGTTTCATTTTCAAGAAAACCATTACCCAAGGACCCTTCAGCATCCAAGGGTCACAAAACGACTGTCAAACTTTGTTCAAAAAGTGGGATGCATTAGCTATCTGTTCTTAGGTTAGATAGGAAGGGTCGGAGAAGGGCAATCATTCATTCTTAAAACTAGCATTCTTAGATCATAGGAGTCAGAAAGGCATAACTACACAATTAGCTCGCTGGGTGAAAATACATTAGAAATTTCATCTTGTGACACCAAGACTTTTTCCCATGCAAGCTATAACTTCCTTTTCTGATAGTGAGCATTGGGATCAGCTAACTATATTTCTATCTATGTCAGCATTTGTTATTCCCATGAAGATGATTGTATATGAAGACTTGTGTCTTGTTTATCAGTTCAATTTTTTGATACATGTGATTATTTGACTTGTATTTTAGCTTTGCTGAGCAACTGATTTAGTGTTAACTACCCTTTTTCTCACTGGCAATGCAAAGGCTTGCAGTAGATGGTAGTGTGAGTGTGACTGTAACTTGTGCATGTTCCAAACCCAATGATCATTACAAAAGGGATGTGCTTGGGTTTAATATACTTTGAGGCTCTTCTTCAGTCAGCATAGTTCATTGACTGTTTGATACTTTTTCAAACTATCTACTAGTTTCCCAATTTGCAGCTTTCATAGGATACATTTCTTACTGACGCGCGATCACTTATTATATTATGACTGTCTTTTATGCTTTAATCTTTTTTTTTGGTATAAGGTGTTGTAGTATTTGAATAGTTAACAATATTAGAGTAGAGTACACATTACTCTGATTAAGTAGTTAGTTACTGTTAGTACTGCAGTTAGTATTTCTGATTCAGTTAGATTCAGTTAGAGTGAGCTGTCATTACAGCTGTCATATAACAGATTCTGTCAAACAGTTTTAATGATTTAATGTGATATTATGATAAACAAAGCACTAACCTAATATGCTTATCCTAGTAGTGTATAGGTCAAATACATGTATAGTCCAATAGTTGAAGCGGAGCTGAATTGATTTCGCATAGTAAGACCAAGAGCTGAGTTGTAGAATGTGAGAAAGCTAGCTACTTGTACTGATTAAGGCTGGTGATGTTACACTGTTTAAAGGGCTTACACAGAGTGCAGGTTCCTTTGCTTTATGAGGGAAAAAAGATCCACACACACACACACACACACATATATATGTATGTATCTATATAAATAGCATCCAACACAATGAACCTCTTCACTGTTGTTTTGATGTCCCTAGATGTGTTGATATTTTATTTTTAAATTTCATTTGGCCTTAACTCTTCAGGAGTTGAAACTTGTAATTGGCATATCTATAACCGTTTTAGTGATGGGGAAACTTTATTATAAATAATGAAGGGATGCAATAGACGAGGAGTCCTCCTCACAAAATGGAAAGGCAAAATGAAAAACTCATTGATACAAAGGAGCTTTGCAATCTCTCTGTTTGTTTGTCAATGTTACATCCTTAATGACCTGCTGCAGATTGAGTAGAGGTCCTACTCCATAAGGAGCCACGATAGATATTTCTGAAAGAAAATACCAGTATTTTTCTCTAGCTAATTACACCAAATAACAACATAAATACCACACTGCCAAAAATGTTTTTTTTTCCTTGCTACCACAATACCTGAACTTAATAAGAAGTTGTTCCATGGTGTGATGCAAACCTAATCTTGAGCTTTTCTAAGCATAAATTTTAATACTTTGTGTATTATCTTCTCTTTCCCAACTTTTCTTTGGTAAATCTGGCTTTACCAATTGTATTCGGGCTTTTTTCAAAAAAATTATTGTGATTTTTCTCGCTTATTTTGTTGTTGTTGAGATTGCACCTATGTTTCACCTTTACTTTCATGCTCTTATTATTAGAACATACAAATGTCATACTACATGCAAATGCTCTGATCTTGATTAAAATAGAGATAATAAAGTGGTGACTCAAAGAAGTCCCACATTGCCAAGATTAGCAAGTGCACAAGTGCATATATAATAAAGAACACACACACCCATTGCCTTAAGCCTAAGGTTTTGTGGTGTTGTGTGGTTCTAACTTAGGATTTCTAACATGTTTATATGTTTTGCTCCTCCAGGACAACCCTCCAGCACTTCAAGCAATCTTATCTGGGGATATTGTCATCACATCCGTGAAAGAGTCACACCGGCAGGAGCAGAGGGAGCGTGCTCTTGCTCTGCTACATCAAATGATTGAAGATGCTCATACGGGCAAGCGACAGTTTCTCAGTGGTACCTCTTTCAATTTTCTTTAGGCATATTAATGGTGTTGTTATTTTCCTAAAAAAATCATACTTAGATCTGGGGGCATTTTTTCCTTCATTTTAATTTGCTTTTGCAGTGGGGTAGAGTCTATGGCCATCTAGTGATACCTCTATGATTGTAACATGTTTTTATACTTCAAATCAGGTAAGCTTCATAACCTTGCAAGAGCTGTTGCTGATGAAGAAACTGAACCAAGTACTGCTAGAGGGGAAGGACTGTATGCTGATCGGGGTGTTATTTCCAACAGTGATAAGGACATTGTACTTGGGCTTGGGTTAAGAGTTGATAAACAAACACCTTTAAGTTCAACTGGCCCGCAGTCTGCTGGTTATGACATTAAAGATTCTGGGAAGAGAATATTTGCTCCTTTGAGTGCCAAATCTGTGACATACCTATCACAATTCGTTCTTCATGTTGCTGCAATTGGTGACGTGGTTGACGGGACTGATACTACTCATGATTTTAACTTTTTCTCAGTCATTTATGAGTGGCCTAAGGATGTAAGGTTCTAAAAGTACTTGAAATATTTGATATTGTTTGATTTTAGATGCATTAACTACACAGATGATATCTTTTCATAATCTGAAGTTATTTGGATATCTGTTTTACCCCTTTGCCACAAATTTTGGAAACATAAGGATTTTACAAAATTTGGAAAAATATCTGTTATTATTTGTCCAATAAAGTGCAAAACATGTTTTTCATTATTATATATGTTCAATGTCGACAGTGTTTGAATTTTCCTTTATTCAACCATTGCAACCAACTTACTTAACAAAATCTGCTATCTATTTAAATCAAAGTCTACATGTTTATTTTTTAATTTTTTTATAGATTCTAGTTAGGGTTTTGGAAATAGAGGGTGAACTTTGGTGCCACTGCTGCTTCCTTGTGACCTAGTGACCTAGTGGTCCTTGGTTCTATTTGCTGTGGCCTTTCCACTCATTTGGGTAAGGCTGCATATATTTGACTCTTCCCAAGCCCAGCAATGGTGGAGCCTCATGCAGTGGTCTCCTAAGTAGTCATTTAGAAATCTTCATGGAGATCTGATTTTTTATGTGATGAGCATGTCTTGCTTTCCTCTAATGCTCAAGTTATACTATTCTATCTTGCAGCTTTTGACCCGTCTTGTTTTTGAAAGAGGCAGTACTGATGCAGCTGAGAAGGTAGCTGAAATTATGCATGCTGATTTTGTACATGAGGTGATTACTGCATGTGTGCCTCCAGTTTACCCTCCACGATCTGGACATGGATGGGCATGCATTCCAGTTGTTCCTACATTCCCTAAGAGCAGCTCTGAAAATAAAGTACTGTCTCCCTCATCTAAAGATGCAAAGCCTAATTGCTATTGCCGTTCTTCAGCAACACCTGGAGTCACATTATACCCTCTCCAATTGGATGTGGTGAAACATTTAGCAAAAATATCCCCAGTGAGATCTGTCTTGGCATGTGTATTTGGGAGTAGTATACTGTACAACAGCAGTAGCTCTTCAATTTCAAGCTCCTTGAGTGATGGATTTCAGCAGGCTCCTGATGCTGATCGTTTGTTTTATGAGTTTGCTCTTGATCAATCTGAAAGGTAGCAATACCCTATCTGTGATGGATTTTAGATGCTTGATCATCACAAAGTATGAGAGAAGAAAGCAAGAGAGGGAGAGTTTGAATGAAATGATTTCTGTTATTGATAGATCGGAATGATACAACTGATTACATTTATATATGATCAGACTCTACTGATCATAACAGAAAGTAACTGTCTTCTAATTACTAGCAACTAACTGTAACTAGATACATTAGTGAACTAACTAAGACTTAATAGATACAAATTGTGTGTACTAAATGTAGCTTGGTACCATACTCCAGTCGATCATTAATATAAAACTTGTATTCTTTTTTATATTATTGACATGTTTTATCCTTAGACTTTTCATCATGTATGTTCTTATATACCTTGTTTACCCATACACATTGGGTTATTGTCTTGTATTTGTATGATGAAGAATGTATGAGTATGTCGTTAAGAATTATTTTAGTATGTTGTCATACAGGTTTTTACTTTTTATGAAGCTTTTCAAGAAAATTCTTTCATTAAGTTACATGAAGACATGTGTTAAGTATCTGATATTAATCTGGAAAGTAGAAGAGCATGATGCAAGAGATCTTACCAGACATCTCTGTTGAGAAGTCCCACATTGACTAGAGATATGGCCAAGATAACCCTTATATATGGAAAGACGATCCTCACCTCTTGAGCTAGCTTTTGGGGTAGAGTTAGGCCTTCCAAAGATAATTTCTATGCTCAAATATTCACATCTCATTAGCATATGTTCCTTGTGTCAGTGGGGGGATTCTCTTTAGAACTAAATTTGGATTGAACATTTTAGGTCAATTTCCACCCCCTTATTTGTGCTTCTCATCTGTTCCTTTATAAATTCTTTTGCTAAAATATTTAAGCCACAGGGGTTGCCTGCTATCAGTTAGTTTTATCAAATAATTTGTTTAACCTTTTCTCCTGATGAACAGGTTCCCAACTTTGAACAGATGGATACAAATGCAAACAAACCTCCACCGAGTTTCTGAATTTGCTGTAACTGCTAACCAAACAGCTGATGATGGCAACCTTGAAGCAAGAACTTCTGTTAAGAGAGTTCGTGAACATGACTCTGAGACAGAGTTGGATGCTGATGACATTGTTAATAGCAGCACAATCCCTGTTGCTCTGTCAGACCTAAATACCCAAGAGGTTGAAGTCACGGACTTCTGGCATGATTCCTCAAAATCTGAAGCTGCTCAACTTGACACCACAGTTTTCCTCTCTTTTGATTGGGATAATGAAGAGCCATATCAGAAGGCAGTGGATCGGTATGATAGTTCATTGTTGTTTTTTCACCCGTGAAGTTCCATTGCACTTGCATTAGAATGTTGCCAACTTGGTGCAGTCAAAAGCAAACAAGATGTACATATCACTATTTCGTCAGTTTTACTTCATATTGGTGATTAGGAGTTGTTTGCATTTAGCTTCATTCACGGTAATATGAATTTTACATTGTTTAAACATTGACTTATTCCTGACTCGATCATGTTGTGATAGAATTGTATATAGGGTAGAGAGAAATCTGAAACTAAATAAAGTGCATCATTGGAAAACTAAATTGTACATTTTATACAACTCTATTTATAGAGTTGCAATTTGCAAAGCTAACAGTAGCTTAATAGTTTGCTAACAAACTCAACTACAAAGACGGCTTCCAACTATCTAACGGTTATACTAACAGTTACAATTCTAGATTTAACTGTATTATACATAGCAGCAACAGAAAAGAGTGAGTGTGAGTGAGATAGAGGCACATATCTCTAACATGTTGGCTTTGAATTCATATTGCCATTGTTAAAACCTTTTTATTATGTGAGCATTGTTTCAGATAGACAACGCGAATAGTAAAAAACCCATATCTTTCGAATCATGATCTTTGTCTGTACCTAGTTTCTGATTGTTATTCTATTTTCTTAGTTCAATACGTTTAGGACCTTAAATAATTACAACTTGTCTGTTGTTAGCAATTTACATGTGACAGAGCATTTCTTCTATTGTAGACTAATTGATGAAGGAAAGCTAATGGATGCTCTGGCACTTTCGGATCGCTTTCTACGTGATGGAGCCTCTGATAAGCTGCTTCAGTTAGTCATTGAACGCGCAGAAGAGATCCATTCAAATTCTGCTCAGCGTCAAGGATTTGGAGGGCGTTATATATGGAGCAATAGTTGGCAATATTGTCTAAGGTTGAAGGACAAACAGCTGGCTGCTAGACTCGCCTTAAGGTGTGTATATCATATGATTTTCGTGATTTGGGGGGGACACTAGTGGTAAATGGTTTATTCTTGACTTTCCAGCTGCTAGACTTACCCTAAGGTGTGTAAATCATTTTGTGTCCATAATTTTGGGAAATGCAAGTGTGTATATATATCTGGTCACATATTTTATATTGGGACTGTCTATTCCTTTGCTGATTGTCAAATCCTTCCATTATTGATGTGAAACCATTCTTGAGGCTCTACCTAACAAAAGCTTTTACGAGAGTTAAACTTTTGACATGGCATCAGATAAAAACCGCTATGACCAAGTGGTTCGAAATTCAATCCTTTCCTCTTCAACGTTCATTGTTAAATTAAATTTCTACACAAGGTAAAGTGAATCTGCATTGTCAATGGTTTGATCTCTAGCAGTGCTGTCAAATATCCGCCATGGCCGTTATTCCGCCATACACCATCAGTATTTGTCAAATATGGTCTATTTTTGGCTTTCTGCCATCCGCCATTAACAACAGTGATCTTCTAGTAGTTTTGCTTGAAGGGGGGAAGTTAGAGATATAAAAGTATTCTTGGGCATCGACCTCACAGCTTAAGATTTTAGGAGAGTTGGTTCTTTAACACTTTTCTCGTTATTTTGCACCGTGTTTAATTATTCTCGTTTATTAATTGTGTTTTCCAGTATTCATCTCAGCCTGTGATGTCACTTCTAAATTTCTTAATTCTATAATAGGTATGTGCACTCATGGGAATTAGACGCTGCTTTGGATGTTCTCACAATGTGCAGCTGCCATCTACCCCAGAATGATTCTATTAGGGAAGAGGTGCTGAAGTTATCAATTTATTCCTCCTTTAATTCTCTATTGTTACACCAAGCTTAAGCTGTTAGGTGCAGGCAAATGAATGCTTTTTATATTTCTAATAAAAAAAATTCCCCGTAATCTTTCAAGTCATATTTCCTGGCAAAACATTCCCAATTGGGGTGGAAATTCAATATTCTCACGAAGGTGGAAATTATTGTCTAAGATTCCTTGTAGTATTTTAGGCATGCCAAATGCATCTGTAACATTCCCAGGCAACATCATTCCTAGGAATCAAAAAAGAATTTGCATATCAAACACCCCCTAGATAGTTACTGTATCCGCCGTACAACATATCAAGTGTAGGCACTTGTTGGATATGCATGGATACATGCTTTTTTTTCAAAGCTACTAATTTCCTTTTGGTACATCTTGGTTAAGCTTAAGCATTGCGTCGAGTTCTATATCACTTAAATACAAGACGGCCATGCAAAAGACCAAGTGTTTCTATATATGCGTAGAAAGAGATGAAGTGAAATGAAAACTGATTTGTAATCAGAATTGTATACATCCAGTGAAGTGAAATGATACAAGGCTATATGATAGAACCTGATTTTTATTGATAGAAAACCCTAATTCCCAATTGGAAACTAGGGAGAGATACAAGAGAAAGGGATACCAAACACCCTTCCAAGCCTAAGAGAGAACCACTTCTCTCTCTAACCCAATTCCTAAACTGAATAACAAGATACCCCTAATGTTCACTAACTTCCCTTATTTATAGGCAACATGCCTTATTAATACCCTCTAACTAACTACCTAATATGTGAGTACGTATCAATACTCCCCCCCTGAAAATTCACCTTGTCCTCAAGGTGAAGGACAAAATACAAGCTACAACATGGAACAACTATCCAAGCAATCCAAATGTGGCAAGCACAACCTCCACAATTTCAGCTAAAACTTGAAAATCACCTGAGTCACTTTCCCACAGCACTTGTAAAAGTACTTGTGACTCTTGTTGGCTGGCTTCTTGTTGTCTCATATCAATGGGTAAATTGGATTTTAACCCAAAAGCTGAAAAGTTGGCCAATATTCATCAAGGCCCAATTCCTTCCAACGGAGATTTGGGCTTGGCCCATTTGGATTGCAAGTCCAAACCTTGATCTCTGCCCTCTCCGTCCTTGCGCTGTGCCCGCGAGTACCCATCCTCTCACAGCTTGACAGATCCAGCGGCGCCAAGTTACGGCCGCCATCACGCCACAACTCTGGCGGTTTCGCCGGTGGAGGAAGTGGCCGCGCCACCCTCCAACAACTCCAAAGTGGACACAACTCTGCCTCTTCCAGTTTTGCAATATCCAGCGCATTACAAGGTGGATTCGGTGGTTTCGCCGGCGGACGAATCGCCTTCTCCGGCGTCGAGAGATTCAAGACTAATGTCTTGGCCTCCATAAAAGCTCGCTCTTCCTTCAATATCGCTGGTTCACCCTCTGTTTCAAGATCGAATCTCTGAATTGCCACCGCCGCGACATGCTCTGTCTCCGCCGCATCACGATTGGGTTTGTGCGGTGCTGCAATCTTCGATGGCCTCTGAAGCACCTTTGTTGCGGCTCTCTCTGCCTCCGACGCAGCCTCTGATTTCTGCGGCGCTTCAACCCTTGATTCCCCCTGAATAGCCCTCCCCGCCATGGTTTCAAGATTCTCTGGCGACTCCTCTGCTTCAAAGATTCGTTTTTTCTCTGCCGCTGAATCCAACTTCGACCCTCTCCTTTCTTGTTCAATCAGAATTGCTTCCTGAAAAACCTCAGCAAGAGAATGAAGTTCATCTAATCGCACTTCCGCTTGTATTTCCTTACTCAATCCTTTCAAGAAGATGCCTGTGGCAAACTCGGGATCAATTCCTCTCAAAGCTCCAACGTACTTCTCGAATTCCACCACATAATCCTCCACTGTTCCGTTCTGTTTCAGAGAAAGAAGCAACTCAAATGGATTCTGAGACTTGGAAGGCTGAAACCTCCTCACCACTGCAATCTTGAACCCTTCCCATGATGAATTGGGATCACAACTGGTCCACCATTGAAACCAGGTAAGAGCCCTTCCTTTTAAGGCCTCCATGGTTGCTTGCATCTTGTCTTCCTCTCTCACCTTCTTCAACAGAAAGAAGCGCTCCAAACTATGTACCCAGTCATACGCATCATCACCCCCAAAAATTGGAATTTCCCTCACCAATTCCCCTGAAATTCTTGCCATGCTCCTTGCTTCTTCCATAGCGCAGCAAAGAATTGGTGGTTCAGGCACCAGATCGGTGCTCTGATACCAATGATAGAACCTGATTTTTATTGATAGAAAACCCTAATTCCCAATTGGAAACTAGGGAGAGATACAAGAGAAAGGGATACCAAACACCCTTCCAAGCCTAAGAGAGAACCACTTCTCTCTCTAACCCAATTCCTAAACTGAATAACAAGATACCCCTAATGTTCACTAACTTCCCTTATTTATAGGTAACATGCCTTATTAATACCCTCTAACTAACTACCTAATATGTGAGCAGTGGCGGATCCAGGACCCGGGGGTCAGGGGGTTCGAAATTTTCAAATGAACACATCGGTAAAAATAAACAATTACAATTTCTAATACAATAATACCAAATCAATAAATTGGGGAGACCACAAAAGAGAATACATTAAACTTTCACTTGAACTAATGTCATGCACTCTATAATTGCTGCAGCAGAAGAAAAATTGAACAAAGTGTCCAAACCCATGACTCATTACACTTTGATTGAAGATTCCTGATGTTTGTTTGTGTTAAAAGAAACAAGAAGAAAAATGGTCAAAAAATTAAAGGATAAATGAAAGGTTAAAAGTAGTATCCGGTCATTATTGTACAACTATACTGCTTAATTCTTCTGACATTTGTCATTCCTAGAAGCATTATAATTGAGAAAGGGTATTGCATTAGCATAGGTTCTCCACAATCACTTATTTCAGCCAGTGTGAAACATGAAACATTATCACATTGCAGTCATTTTGCATCTTCTGGTTGATGCCCTTATGAATTGATAAGAAAATCCCATGACTCCAAAAGGTCCAACTTATCATGTAATATATAGAGTGCCTCAGGTTATATTATGGAATTAATTGATCTATCTAGTTGACTACACCCAGAGGGAAAAGGCTTTGGTTGCTGTTATGCAGCATTTCAGTCTCAGATATCAAGCATGAAGCTTTGGTTGCTCGATTTTGATTTCAAACCATCTATCTTCCAACTTTCAAAATTCCATTTAAAAGGCTATAAATCCATGAAAAATTGAAATTTCAAAGCAGCAGCACATAGAAAGCAAGATCAGAAAACACTTCATAGGACTCCTTGAACTCCATAATGCAAAACTCCAAGCAATTAAAACTCCATAATGCAGAAAACACTTCAAGACTAACTTTCTAATCCAAACTAAAATCAATGTTTTCAACACATCTTATGATCTTAACATAATTCAAAACATATCAATCACCATTTACAAGGTTATATTTTTTTGAAATAAAAAAAGGTTATATTACCACATCATAAGAGGTTAAATCAGGGTAGAATTTCTTTCCTAAAGCCAATGGACCTAAAAATTAGAACTTAGAAGGTAAGAAACTACTAATTATGCTAAGGAATTTATTCCCTTGCTCCTTCATTGTTTCAAAGCTTTCAGCAGGGAGGATGTGTGCACGTATAATACCAAATCATGTTTCCTTTTCTTCCATCAGATCTCAACAACAACGACATGGATTTTCAGTTTTCACCAAAAATCAATTTAGCAATCAATTAGCTGCACACAAAAATCAATTTAGCAAGTAGCAACCTTACCCTGTTACCCAGTAACCCACTGACTGAAAGAGAAAGGAGAAGCCGAGATAGTCAGATAGAGAGGCCGGAAGAGGCGCGGCTTGGTGGTGACTGGTGATGCGTGGTGACTGGCGCGGTGGTGTGGCGTGGGCGTGGTGGTGGCCGGTGGTGCGTGTGTGCCGGTGGACCTAGGGTAGCGACCAGCGAGAGAAAGAGGGTGGGTCTGAGACTGAGTAGTGAGTACGCTGTGTGAGAGAGAGGGTCTTCAGTGCAAATTAGTTTTTTCAGGGGGTTCAAAAAAAAATCTATACAAGGGGGTAAGTGGAAAATTTATTTTTTTCAGGGGGTTCATCTGAACCCCCTCAGTATAACGTGGGTCCGCCCCTGTATGTGAGTACCTATCACTATATGTGTTTATAGCCTGATCAGAATGTAGGTGAGTCTTACTTGCTACAGCAGTATCACTTATTAACTTATCCTAACTAACTAACTAACTAATCAGTAATAGAAAATACAGAGAATCAAATACGTGCACTCGCCAATCCTATAGTAAAGTGAAACAAACTATTACATCATCCTTTCAAATCTGGTTCCCTCTTTAGGTATTTTGCTTAATGCTTACTACACATATTTGGTAGTTTTGTTGAAAACTTGGACTTAGAAGTGCTATAAAAATTGTATATATCTTATGATTTGTTGATTTCTTGTTTTTGCTTTTATATTTCTGCATAATATACTCTCCCGTTCCTTTACCCCCGTTGTTATACATGTATTGTTTCAGATACTTGTACCTGTATCCAGACAATGCTTATTTTTAATCTTGAATGACATTATTCATTTCATTGTAATGCTTAGGTTTTGCAAATGAAACAAGATTTGCAGAGGTACAGCCACATATTAAGTGCAGATGATCATTATACAAGCTGGCAAGAGGTTGTATTGCCTTTCTTGAACTATTACATATCTATTCCGCAAACAATATGCCAATTTCATCATTTTCCCCAGAAGTTTGTATTGTCTGTGTATATGAGGTTAAATGAAAACTGCCTGTGAATGACATATCAGTGATATAGTAGCTTCTAGAAACCTGTCTCTCTTTCAATTTTCCTTTTTCTCGCGGTAACTCATTTCCCCCATAAAAAATGTTGTATTTCAGGTTGAAGCCGATTGCAAGGAAGATCCAGAGGGTCTGGCACTTAGATTAGCTGGAAAAGGAGCTGTTTCTGCTGCACTGAAAGTGGCAGAAAGTGCAGGACTATCGATTGATTTACGGAGAGAGTTGCAGGGACGACAGCTTGTGAAGCTTCTAACTGCTGACCCTCTGACTGGTGGTGGACCAGCTGAAGCCTCGCGCTTTCTTTCTTCATTACGGGACACAGATGATGCTTTGCCAGTCGCTATGGGTGCAATGCAACTTTTACCCAATTTGCGGTCGAAGCAACTTCTTGTAATCTACCATTTATTTAGCATATTTAACTTTGTTCAATGACATAAATATAAATTTCTTTCAACTAAAATACATTGAATTATTGATTTTTGAAATTCCATCCTCTTCTTGTTGACCATTTCTCTGCATTATTTCAAGGTTCACTTCTTCCTGAAACGCAGAGAAGGGAATCTGTCTGATGCTGAGATTTCCCGGCTTAACTCATGGGCTTTAGGGCTTCGTGTTCTGGCTGTCTTGCCAGTTCCATGGCAGCAAAGGTGCTCTTCCCTGCATGAGCATCCTCATTTGATTTTGGAAGTGTTACTGATGAGGAAACAATTGCAATCTGCTACACTGGTAATGCAATTTTCACTTTAATTAAATAATTCACGAGGAAGCATTATTTTCTCATTTACTAATTTATTTGGAAGTATTGATGGTGGAGCATTAGGGATGTCCTTCTCTCATTCATATATGGAAAGTTTTTGGCTGTCATTTTTGCACAACATTTTCTTAAATATTGAGTACTTTTTTTCTCATATTCAATATGATATTTTCCTGTATTTCTTTAGATATTGAAGGAGTTTCCGTCTTTACGAGACAACCATGTTATTACCACATATGCAACTAAGGCTATTGCTGTCAGTATCAGCTCGCCACCTAGGGAACATCGCATATCTGTTTCAGGATCCAGACCGAAGCAGAAGGCAAGATCAGGTGCCCCGTCAAGGTCGTCTTTCACAAGCAGTCTAAGTAACTTACAAAAAGAGGCTCGAAGAGCTTTTTCATGGGCTCCGAAAAATACTGTGGACAAAAATGCTCCAAAAGATGTTTATAGGAAAAGAAAAAGTTCTGGACTATCTCCTTCTGATAGAGGTGCTTGGGAAGCAATGACTGGGATTCAAGAGGATCGTATTTCATCTGTTTCAGCTGATGGGCAAGAACGGCTTCCTTCTGTTTCAATCACCGAGGAATGGATGCTTACAGGTGATCCACTAAAAGATGAAAACATTCGTTCATCTCACAGATATGAAAGTGCCCCTGACATTATACTTTTCAAGGTATATTAATGAGTTGATCTTCATATTTATCATTATGTTGGAAGCTTTTAGTTCCGTATGATAGGATATCATATTCAGAACTTAGTTAGTTCTGATGCTTTGTCACTTCATAGAATATTTCGGCATTTCTAACTTCTATGCTCTGATATAAATGAGAGCCATTGTAGTTTAGAGTCACAGGTTGCTGATAACTGAAGCCGTTGTGGTTTTTTAGTGGCAAAAAGAATATATCTGTACTGTTTTTATTAATCTCATTTTATCATTGCTAAATGTCTGGGTTTTCCCTTTTTAGGCACTGCTTGCTCTATGTTCTGATGAATCAGTCTCTGCCAAGATTGCCCTTGACTTATGCATTAATCAAATGAAGAATGTCTTGAGCTCTCAGCAGATGCCTGAGAATGCATCGATGGAAACCATTGGGCGAGCATATCATGCCACAGAAACATTTGTCCAGGTATGTAATGGGAACATAGTAATTTATTGATTTTAGTTTTCTCTTAGTGGTTAACGGTGGTGGGTCTTGAGAAATATGTTTATCTGCTTGCGTAGGTGAGATTACAGCATAGCTTTCAATTTCCATTGCTACATTTTTCTTGTAATGAAAATGCATTTTTTTTTGTAATGAAAATGCAGGGTCTACTATATGCCAAGTCCCTGCTAAGAAAGTTATCGGGTGTCCATGAACTGCCAAGCAATTGGGAAAGAAATAGAGATGCTGATGATACATCATCTGATGCTGGTAGCTCTAGTGTGGGTAGTCAATCCACAGATGAGCTCTCTGAAATCTTGTCACAGGCAGATGTTTGGCTGGGACGTGCAGAGCTTCTCCAAAGCCTTTTGGGATCAGGGATTGCTGCTTCTCTTGATGACATTGCTGATGGAGAGTCAGCTGCCCATCTTCGTGACAGGTTGGTTGTGGAAGAACGGTACAGCATGGCCGTGTATACCTGCAAAAAGTGTAAGGTAAGACAGATTACCTCACTCTTTTTACTATATGGAACTTCTACATTTCAGTTATTGTAGGTTTTAAAAAGAATATTGTTCTTCTTTAGATTGATGTCTTCCCAGTGTGGAATGCATGGGGTCATGCGTTACTTCGGATGGAACGTTACGGACATGCTCGTGTAAAGTTTAAGTATGTTATGTTTTATTTTTTTGTGACAATGCTTTAGCCCAGTCCTTTTTTTAAAAGCTTTGTGCCATATTTGTAGTGACAAGCGTGAGCATGGACTTTAGATCAGTTAAATATTGAATATCTTTCATTTCAGGCAAGCTCTTCAGTTGTACAAGGGTGATTCTGGACCTGTGATTTTAGAAATTATTAATACAATTGAAGGTGGCCCACCAGTTGATGTTTCAGCTGTTCGTTCTATGTAAGATGTTATGCATTTATGTTAGTTGTCTTCTTGCTTTATTCTACTTGTATTTCTTATTTCTTATAACCTGGACTGATTGTGTTCAAGGGTCATGAATGTCTAATCTCTATTCAATATTTGCACTGTGCTTCCGATTCAGTTTTCCCCCTTTTAGTTAAAGGTCTTGTTCTGATAATCAGATAATCAACTATCTGTGGTGAGACTTGTGAACATTTGTTGTCATGAGTCATGACAAAGATGGTTTGGGTGATTGGTTTTTTCTGTGAGTGTTGCTCCTTTTATTACTAATTTTGGATTGTCTGAGTTTGATACTGAAGTAGAAGTCCATCGGATGTCTAATCACATACTTTCTTGTACTCTTTTGGAAGAAACATCTAATTATATTTCTTCTTCAGGTATGAACATCTGGCTAAAAGTGCGCCAACAATCTTGGATGATTCTCTTTCTGCTGATTCATATCTCAACATCTTATACATGCCATCAACATTACCCCGTTCAGAAAGGTCAAGACGATCTCAAGTATCTGCAAATAATAATTCTATATATAGCCGAGACTTTGAAGATGGTCCTCGGAGTAACCTGGATAATGTTAGATATACTGAATGTGTCAATTACTTCCAAGATGTGAGCATAACTCTCCTTATCTGAAATTAATCTTCTCTGAAATGCTTTCATGATTTAACAGTTTGCTTTATCTTTTGTCAAGCTAAATGTCTATGCATCAATTTAAGGAGTGTATTTCATACATTTTTTTGGCTTTTATAGCAAGCTTAAGTACATTTCTGTGCTTTATTTATTTTTTCAACAAAGAATGTTTTAACTTTTAACTCCATTTTAGGTTTTTGTGTGATGTACTTTTTTGTAGTTAATAGTTAGGTTCTTTGTGTATTATAATTTTTAATTATATTTAGCAGGCTTCCGATCTTTTGCAATGTGCTTGTACCTTTCACTTACTAATTATTAATTAAAATTTTGCAGTATGCACGTCAGCATTTGCTTGGTTTTATGTTTAGGCATGGTCACTACCATGATGCTTGCTTCTTGTTCTTTCCTCCTGATGCTGTCCCACAACCACCACAGCCATCAATCATGAGTGGGGTGTCTTCTTCATCACCCCAAAGACTAGATTCTTTGGCAACTGATTATGGGACAATTGATGATCTTTGTGAACTGTGCATTGGTTATGGTGCCATGCCTATTTTGGAGGAAGTCATCTCAACTAGAATGTCATCAACTAATTCCGAGGATGCAGTGGTGAATCAGTATACTGTGACAGCCCTTGCTCGTATTTGCCTCTATTGTGAAACTCACAAGCATTTCAATTATTTATACAGGTTTCAGGTAAAAAAAAATCCTTGGGATGTGTTTTTTATTCAGTTTCCATTGAGCAAAAGTAATACAAACAGGTTGAGTTGTTATGACACTGGAAGCAACTAGCAAGGCTATAAATTTACTAGGAATAACCTTTTTCCATCTTTGGAGAGACTAGAAACTGAAAGTGTTTGAATAATTGATGTTAGCTGACATGATTCACAATACAATACTTTTAGACAAGGTTTCCTCGTCAACTACAAAGTCTAAACGATAATATCCTATCTTATCCTAATCTTTTCATAAGAAAACATTACATCGGATTCGAACAATATATCTTATGTTAATCTATCATAGCAGAACCATAACACATTATATCTTAATATATCTCAACATAGCCCATTTTTTGTGGAACACACATCATTATAGAGTTTTATACACGGCGTGGGGTTTTCAAGAAGCTTTCATGTGGCCACAAAGGCATTAGTGTTTATCCATATGGAGCTAGAGAATGATTGACTGAATACAAGACTACTTTTAAGAGACTCTGAATTTCCAAATGGGGTAGGCAAAATGGAAGTATCTCTACCCATAGGGGAAATCAGGGTAAGGGAGGTTGCCACCCCAATAAGTTCAATTTAGCTACTTCTTCTACTGATATTGACCCATACTACCTGGCTTTTATTCTAAGAACTGGGTTTAAGGTTGATTCAACCATTTGGCTGCCCAATATCACTAGTAGTCCTTCTATTAACAAAGATATATATATAACTTTGTTTTGTTTTCTATGTAGTTGCCACCATTAGTTATCATATGAACATCAAAATTCTATTAATTCTGTAACTTATGTTTCCTGCATGGAGTAGAAGTCTTCATCATCACAATTTATGTGTTCGGGTATAATGTGCTATAATTTTTTTTTCCTCAGAAATGTTTTTTGTTTTATAATGATCTTCTCTTCAGGTAATTAAAAAGGACCATGTTGCTGCTGGACTCTGTTGTATTCAGTTGTTTATGAATTCTTGTTCCCAAGAGGAAGCCATTAGACATTTGGAACATGCTAAGGTATGCCCATAATTTGATAGAAAGGAAAATTAGTATGGTAATTCTTGGCGCACACAGGACATTTATGCTTATATTTTAGTGAGAAGTTATTTATAGGCCTACGCTTCTGGAATTATTTTTCCAAGTTGCATGAGAATATGAAATTCTTTATTTTCTGTTTTGAGCATGTTGTTACAAGAAAGGATACTAATTTAAAAAAGAAGTGATAAAGTTATGATGGGTTAAAGTGATAAAGGTTAATGTAACTAGAGAAAAGACTAAGAAAGAAAGAGGGAGGAGATATATATATATATATATATATATATATATGTAATTGGATACTCTGCTATGCTAGGTGCAGCCTCCCTCATATATATAATACTAGGTTAAGAGTACTACAAAGTACAAACTTAAAGTACACCCATAGACTCTACTTCTAACCCTAACTCTTAACATAATCCTTATCGCTAACAGTTAAGGGTATAGTTCAGAGACATGATGCAACGTGATGGTTTTGTCGAAAACTAACTCATGGATGAGGATCCTGTTAGCTGATCTAGCTAGTTTCTTCACTATAACTCTTTGTGAACATATTTAGGATGGGAGGTTCAGTTGATTTGACATACCGATATGGATTTACTATGCATCTGGAACAGATTTTTTCTTCTGGAAACTAGATACAGCAGATAGCTTTATCTCTGTAACAATTTTCTTAATTGACTGACAAAATTAAAAGAAGACTTCGCCTAGCATCCATTGATCGTACTTGCAGATCTGTTAAAAGAAGACTAAACTACTATGAATCATTAGAAGGCAGATAATTTTTTACCCATACTCTATATCAACTGTTATAGGTTTGTCTCACTTACTCTTTCATATGTTAACAATTCTGTGTTTTTTGCTTACTTTAACAGATGCATTTTGACGACGGATTGTCTGCTAGGCACAAAGGTGGGGAATCTACCAAGCTTGTCACAAAAGGTCTGAGAGGAAAAAGTGCCTCTGAAAAGCTTACTGAAGAAGGTCTTGTCAAATTCTCTACTAGGGTATCAATTCAGGTACTTGTATATACCCAAACCCGATACTGAGAATACATTTGTTCAATAATTAATTTCTAAGAATTAGCCAACTTTCGAACTCAAAATTAATGACATTAGGGACTTCCTTGACTATGTGTACAATGTTACACCTTTGAAAGAACATGCATATATATGTGAGTGCATAGTTGTGGACATGTTTGTGTTGGGAAGTTTTGACTCAACACATGACATGATCTCTTATCATAGACATTATTCCTATGGAGTGAATGCTTCATTACTTTGTACTGCTGGAATCAGTCACTTGTTTTTTAAATTCTCTGCTGTTTAATATATTCTCATGAGAGATATAAGTGAAATCCGGGGTGTTTATTCCTCATGACTTTGAGAATCTATTGCATTTTGTAGGTTGAAGTTGTTAAATCCTTTAATGACTCAGAAGGACCACAATGGAATCACTCACTTTTTGGCAATCCAAATGATGCAGAAACTTTCAGGTTTGTTTAGTTGTTAAGCTTAATTATTTAGTAACTCTGGCCATCCATTTGTGTCCTGACCTAAGTTTGGTATCTCCTCTAAATTATGGTAAAAGTTTTCCAAATGTGTTCTTTTACAATTTTTTAAACAAACTAATCTTGAATACTTGTACTTGTTTTTTAGGCGACAATGCACTAACCTGTCATCAACCAACTATTGTAAAATCTTAAGCTATTGAGTGAAAACGCATGAGAAATTTTATATTCAGCACACCCCTCCTCTACACAAAAACGTTTGAAGTTAAAATCCACAGGCCCACCTTATCTTTTACTCAAAATTGATACTAGGCTATGAACCAATTATCTCTAGCTTAAAGTATTTGGTTAAAACATTGCATGCAGGCTTTCAGAACGACTTATATTTTCCATCTCAAGTATTTTTTGGAGATCAACTTTCATATACAATTTGTAAGCCATTTGATAATTCTAGGGTTAATTATTATTGCAGTCCTCTTAATGTCCGCTAAGCTACATTCAGATTTCTCCTGTCAGTATTGCAAGCATTCAAATGTTTTTCTGTGGTGGCATGTAGTATTTCATAGTTTTATGTGCTGATAATTATTACTTATAAATGCTCATTATGATTTTAAAATTGTAGACGTAGGTGCAAAATTGCAGAGATTCTTGTTGAGA
This sequence comes from Lotus japonicus, assembly GCF_012489685.1. NCBI lineage: Eukaryota > Viridiplantae > Streptophyta > Magnoliopsida > Fabales > Fabaceae > Lotus > Lotus japonicus. The sequence goes on along the minus strand of NC_080041.1, from coordinate 87,471,769 downwards.
AGAATTTTGATTTGGCATTCCAAGTAATCTATGAATTTAATCTTCCTGGTAAGAATGAGACTTTCCTTTTTACAATCTGGTTTAGCTTTCTTGTTTTTTCAACTGCATAAGGGTTGTCAGCATACTTAATTAGGTCTTTTATTTCTAACAAGCAGCTGTTGATATATACGCTGGTGTTGCTGCATCTCTTGCTGAGAGAAAAAGAGGCAGCCAATTGACAGAATTCTTTAGAAACATCAAAGGCACAATAGATGATGAAGATTGGGACCAGGTAATCAAATTACATTTTTTTTCTCTCTCCTACTTGAAGATGAGCAATATCATGGTTTTATTTCAGTTGAATGATTTAATATGCCTCAAAAGCAAATAACTAGAAATCTTTTAGAATCTATTAGGCTGGAATACTAAAAGCTTTATTGAATAGCTGGGAAAATTATATTGGCTGCAAACTTCAATCTATGTGCATGGGAAGTACCTAAGCCCTCCAAGGGCTGAATGCTGGAATTGTACTGAAACAAAATTGAGAATTCACTTGGAAGTTTGAAAGGACAGAAGTTGCTTTCACCATCAATTTTATATTGCATTGATTTAAGCCTTATTTATTTGTTAATGGTAAAACTTGACTTCATTACTAGCATCAGACTGAGGTTGCTGCATGTATTGACCTGAGATTCATATTGTCAAAGATGTGCCTTCTCTAACCAATGTTAGAACAAGTAAACTTATTTCTTGTAAGAAATTTTTAGCAGCTTCATCCTTTTGAATGGTGTAGGTATTGGGTGCTGCAATAAATGTATATGCCAATAAGCATAAAGAACGGCCAGACCGTCTAATAGACATGTTAACTAGCAGCCACAGGTGAGGACATTATTTATTTTTCTTTTTTATCTATTTGTCTTCGTGCACTATCAATTATGTTGTTATTTAGGATCTTATTTAGTAGAAATGTTATATTTTTTTTAAGGTTACAACTAACCAGTTCCCTAAAGACTCTGGTTAAGAAATTTAAATGATTTTTTTTTAATTGGAAAACATTATTGAATTCGTTGGTAACTAAAAAAACACTTCTTTTCATAAATACTTAGTATTTTTAAAACCTTAATAGTAAGAACACTCGTTAGATTTTGCTTTTTTGTAAACCATTAGGACATTACGGTGTTGTGTAATTCATATAGTCAACCCCGCATAACGGTAAAAAACATTCTTCTTGTATTCTTGGATTAATATATCATTTGGCATAGATAATTGAATATCTATTCATTTAATAGAGAATTGCAGCTCAAATGACTCAATACATGATGTCATGTCCATGTGTCTTCCTCATAGCTTTTTCTTTTTAGTAATTCAGTAACCAAGGTGACACGTTTAATATATTTCTTATTTGGGCTTGCAGGAAGGTGCTTGCTTGTGTAGTTTGTGGTCGTTTAAAAAGCGCGTTTCAAATTGCTTCACGGAGTGGAAGCGTAGCTGATGTTCAATATGTTGCTCATCAGGTTAAGTTTCTACGTCTTTCGACTTCATGACCAAAAAGAAAGTGGTTGCTTAATCGCATAATAGTTGGAACATATACATATCCTTAAGTTCCAAGCGTGCATCTTATGAGATATTTATTGAAAACATTAAGAATATTATATTTCTTAGTATTGACGGGTACTACAGCTCCTGATAGTAAGTAGGGCTTATCAATACCACCCGCACCTCACATATCTAGGTTTCACTGTCACTACTAGTACTACGAATGTGTTGGAGTGTGTCTTTAATAGAGTGTGTTGCTAGCATTTTTCTTGATACTATTTTCATGGCCTGAAAATTTCATCTTTATTTTTGCAGGCACTGCATGTCAATGCACTTCCTGTGCTTGATATGTGTAAGCAATGGTTGGCTCAGTACATGTAATCTATATCTGGCTGAATCTGTGAATTAGATGTCAAGAGACCTTAGCTATATCTCAAGGAAGAGGATTGAACCATAGCAATGTGAGTCAAGTATTGATTGTAAAAATCAAGAGATTATTTTGTTTCAATATTTCACAGATCCTGGTTTTTGTTTGGGAGTTTTCTGTGATCTGAGGTATATAAGCATCCAAGTTGGTCCGATCATTGGTACTGCTACCATTGCCAAGTTTGGGAGATTAGGGGAGATATATCATCTCATGCCTTAAACATGCATTTCTATCCCTGAATCTTAATTCAGATACTGAATTTCGGTCCTCCTGATCCTGAATGCCAACGACGACGGTGCATGAAATTTTCAGCCAGAGAAATTTACTCTGATATGGCATTAGAAAGAACTCTACTATTGTGATGTCTTAGAGTAGAAGATTTGTACATGAATTTTGAGCAATTGTCAATGTATCAAAGTAGTTGTAAAAATGTCATTGATTTGATTTTGAGTGTTTAGATCATAGCGTTTAGATCGACGGTATTAAGTCATAGGGTGGATCGTATTTTGCTTGATATGCTGATTCAATTATACGTATCCCTTTGTTGTTGTATGGTTAATTAATCGTGAACCAAAATACTTGGAAGAGCTCAATCACCAAATTAAATTGTGAATCATATTGCACCACACAAATGATGCTAAGCATCTATTCTGTCTACATTCTTTTGACGTATTTTTTAATGAGGTTTGTTAACTTACTCCCACTTGTTTTTTAGAAGGAGTAAGTTAACACTTAACACCTTTTCTATTGGACAAAAAATTCCACTAATTTATTCTTAATGATAACTAACTTCAGGGCTATTTATGTAATTCAATTTTATTTAAATTTTAAAATTAACAATTTCTCTCTCCTCATTATTCTCTCATTAATTTCAAATTAAAGCAGTTTTTTTTTCTCTTCTTCTCTCCTCCGTCTTTTACCTCTGACTATGTATCTGGGTTTTTGCTGCTGCTGTTTTAGCATGCAAAGTGATTTTGGCTCCAAGCTAGGCTGGATAGATGCTGAGGTTTATGCCTCATAACCCATTAGTTGGAAGATTGGCTACAAGGCTAACGATAAATCTTGATAGATTTTCCCCCTTCCCATAGGATCAAAATTACTCTTCTGAAAACGCATAAGATTTGGTGCATAAATAAGTAAAGAAACTTGTTTGGTGCTTTAGTACTTTAAGCGGATGAACAATTTTTGTATCCTATTTCAGCACTTAGCACTGTTACAGAAAGTAGAATGCTTGATAGAATACACTTTGTGGGGGGTTTTAGACCCTCACAAAGTAGAAAGCTTGATAAAACACTTTTTTGTATTGGTTTAAAACCGCCACAAACGTATGTGTTACAAGTGATTTACAATGTAGCAGGGATATTTTTACTATTTCTATAGTTAATAGATCAGTTTAAGAGAATTCATAAAATGTGTCATCCATATTTGCAACACCATATTTATAAATCAACATTCAACAGCCATGAAATAAAATCGAAATAGCTTAACCACAGTTGCAGTGCAATACTTAAAGAAAGTTGTTGCAGCTATAGCTACTTCTTGGGAGACAAACATTGCAGCAATTAAGACTGAAAAAATAAAATTTCTTCTCAATGACTCGAATATCATTTGTTCAGAGTCTAGAACTAACATCAAAAATTGCAAAATACAAGATTGTGGATAAGCAGGAAGAAACTTGACCTCTTTGTCATCTAGTAATTCATGGTTATGGTGATTATAAAAATATTTAACCACCCATTTTTCATCAAAGCCAATTGTTCTTTTAGTAACCACCATTTTTGAACCACAATTACATCTTGAAGTCTTTCTTTTCCTCTGGTTCTCAACTTCACTAACTTTGCTCTGTTTAGGAATTACCAGAACGATGACAAACAAATTCCCTTTTATAGATACCCAATGGATTCTTCTCTGACTGATACTTACTAGATTTGTAGATATGATCACGTCTAATCGAAAAGCCACTTTTATGTGCAAATAAATTGTAAAATTCATAAGCATCATCATCAGTATTAAATATTTTCCCTTCATAAGGAATCCACTCATCAATATTATTAGCTAAAGGTGAGGATTCATGTTGTGGCTCTTGAAAAGAATTCATAGTTTCATCATCTTCACACATAGAAGTATAATCTTCAAAAAGCTCGCTAGGCCAATATGTGACGTGATCACTTTCTTGGGATGTCATCTTGATCTTAGTTCAAAGCTGATTTATTAATGATTGAAAAGAAAAATAGCCATGAGCAAAAGTAAAACTACAAACGGAAAAGGATAAACATAACTACAAATTGTATAATGTTATAAAAAATTATATGATGAAAACACCAATCAGCAAGAGGAATTCACAAATTTCTAACCTTTTCACGTGTTTCTCTAGCAATTAGGCATAGGCGAGACTCAAGAGTGCCCAACACATATACTGGATGAAGAAGATAGTGAGAAGGAAGCGCAGCAAACGTTTTTGGAAATAGGGCACGAACAGAGTGTGAGCTGCTAGGGGAGGTTGCAGTTTCTGTAAAAACCAATTTACAATTATGCCCACACATGTCTATTATTTTAAAACTGAACAATTTGGTTTTTTAGTCCAAATAGAAAAGGTGTTGAGTGTTAACTTACTCCTTCTAAAAAATAAGTGGGAGTAAGTTAACAAACCCCTTTTTTTAATATATGGGCATCACGGAGAAATGTAATAGCCACAACGTCGTACATAAAAAATTAATCACAACCTAAACACATGAAATAGATCTAGCATATGGAGGTTCACACTTCTGTCCTGTTTTTTTAACATACCCAGAACTCAATAATGTGTCTTTACATTGTTTTTGTTTTTCATCCCTGAAAAATATTTTTCTTGTTTAACATCCTTTCAAAATTATAAGTTTTGTTTTTAGTCATTTTCTTCACATTTTCCATCCAACGTAAACAAAATAAACACAATCAATACAAGAGTATAAATGAATAAACACAATAATCATATAACATAATAATAATTTAACCCATGACACGTGTAATTTTGTTTAGGTTGGATAAAAAATGTGACCGTAAGGACTAAAAACAAAACGTATAATTTTTGGAGGATGTTAACAAAAAAAATATTAGACAGGGACGAAAAACAAAAATGATATATTTTGCATGGACCAAACACTTATTTAAGCTTTATATTAATTAGTTACTAATAACATTCTATATTATTCATTCTTTTCTTAGAATTATAAATATCCAAAACCACTATGACATAACTCAGTTATGTAAACTTAAATCCGAACACTTTTTACTCCATTAATTCATAAAATCCAAATAATGATGTGATATTTTGAAAGCATTCCCCTCCATTTCTTTATGACATATTCACTAATCCAAAGATAACCCTTAGACATGCAAGCAGCGGGATGCGCCCTCCTCCGCGTCCTCCACTTCCTCCGCCTCCTCCTTCGTGTCCTCCACTTCCTCAACCTCTACTTTCTCGTCCTCCTTATCCTCCTCCTCGTCCTCAGCTTCTACATTTACACGCCTACATGCATTGATGGGTATAGGAACAAGGTTTCCAATGAGGTCACATTTCTCCATTAAAATATCTAGATCAGTGACAACAAATATCACACGGTCCGGAAAATTAAGGTTGGCGAGGAACCCAGTGATCCTAATAATGGAACCCCTTCTGCAACTTTCCTTAATTGACTAACTCTCTGTTTGAAGTGGAGAACGCCCCTTGTCGAGTGAGGGAACCATCGGAGACAACAATCTGGTACCACTTGGTGAAGTAGTGTCGCCGCTCCTTCACGAGCTTCAATTCGATTATTTGCAGCACCAACTTTATGTTCTTCAAATGGAAGTCGTCATTGTTCAATCTCATAACCCCCTTCCGTTAGACCAACACCCATTACAATCGCATCTTTACAGATTGATCGAAGTTTAGAGTGAGTGTTAGACATTTTATACTTCTCCAAATTAAAAATGTGTCCCTATTGTTGTGTTTTCAGACTTACTGAGGAAGTTTTTTTAGACTTCCCTGAGGAAGCCACACTACGTTTGCTCACCTTACTCAATTTAGAACGATTATATTATTCATTCCTTATACATTAATTTTTTTTGTTACACCTTGTACATTAATTATGAAAATTAATTAGTTACTAACAATATTTTATGTTATTTATTATATTAATATATTATATTAATTACTAGTTTTAAAAGTTGTAGTTCTCATCGGTCGAGAGTTCATGTAAGATTGGATAACTCTCACCGCAAATTATGTACGAGGTATTTGTCTCTAACCATTCAAATCTCCGTGTGTCCAGTAAAATTTTAGTTCGTGAGTAACCTTCATCGAGGTAATCCATCGGCACTCTTTACTTAGGAGTGAGTCCCCAACACGCTACGGGCGACGATAGTTTAAATGTGTCTTCTCTTTATTCTACCATTTTGTGAAGAAATAAATCATTTCTTGATATTTAAAAATAAAACTAATTAATATTTAAAATGTAATTATTAATCAAAACTTGAGAAAACCTCCAAACGAAAATCCTAACTTTCTCTGAAACCCATAACTTCCACTCTCAGCTTACCTGCATTCGGTTCCTACTTCCTATCCTGCGAGTTGAGCCACGAGTACCGCTGTCCTAACCCCAAACATCCTTTGTTTCGGTCAAAGCACGCAGGGAGTGGTGCAAAAAGAGGTTCAACATATCATGGGGCATATCATTGATCCCAAGGCCTCCGTGCTTTTCTCTTCAGTAAGGGTATTCCAATTTACAATGTGCCACCCTAGTTGCATTGATCTTAGACCAAAGGAAACTCCTCATAATTTGATTGACACAATTACGTAACCCACGAGGGAGCAACTCCTCTAATTATAATTATTAATTACAATTTGAGGATTTTTTTAGAAAATAAATAAAAAGAAAAAGAAAATATAGTAATATCAAAATTAGTCAAAAATATATCAATGCACGGGTATTATATATAGTATAGTATTATTGGGTGAGTTATGACTTAAGAAGACTAAGTTGGTAATTTACTCATTTTATTGTGATAATATTGAATCATTTAATAGGCGGAGATCAAGTAGCCTGTAGAGAAGAAAAATAATCCGTTGACAAATACTGAGTGTGCCGTCCATGTTGACAAATTTCATGGATTACGCCCTCATCTCAATCTTTCATATAATAAGTTATCTTTAATAATTAAGATAAGTGAAAGCTCCCTGTCACCTTCCCTCTACATATTATTAATCTAGTTCATAATGTTCATGGAAACTCACACAAGAAGTTGACTTTAATTTTGTCATTTGAATATAAGTAGACAACCTTACCCAGTGCATATACATTATTATGCAAAACCGCGTGACTAACTAGAAGTGTTAATCTCTTTCTCTTGATCCTCACGGTGGCTCTGATTAACAATGTCATTGCCATCTCTAGTTAGAAGACGTTCAACTGCGGAAATAAGGAACTTGGCCGCAGTTTCCAGCAGCCTCTTACCAGCATTTGGCACCGTTTTGAATGAAGGTAACACGAATCTAAGAAAACATGTCATCGCTCCCTATGACCGAAGATATAGGTACATATTTTCATTTCCATCACACAATTAGTCATTTGAATTTCGTTTTTTACTAAATTTCTCTGGACCAGTGTGGTAAAAGTCAAAGAGTGTGGCTCCTAATTCGAACTTTAGACTAAAGATTCAAATAATCAATTTTAACTGGTGCAAATTTTTTATGCAGGTTGTGGCAAATGTTCCTAGTGGTATTGGTGGTTTATTCAGCCTGGGCTTCTGCATTTGAGCTAGCTTTCAGAACACTGTCAGTTGGGTCATTGTTGGTGGTTGATCTAGTTGTGGATGTGTTCTTTGCAATTGATATAGTTCTAACTTTCTTCGTGGCTTACTTGGATACTTCAACTTATTTCCTTGTTGATGACCATAAGAAGATTGCTATTAGGTACGTCAAGAAGTTACACTTTGCCATGGACCTGGCTTCTACTGTGCCAATTCAGCAGATATACCAACTTCTGGCAGGTAAATCACACGGAAATGAGTTCTTTGGTTTCCTGAATTTGCTTAGACTCTGGCGATTAAGGCGTGTTAGCGAACTCTTCACGAGGTACATTCATCAAAGTGAAAATCTCTTATTTCTCTTTCGAAATGTGTGCTACTCTTGAAAAGTACTGAATTGATTATGAATAATTAAATATTATGGTCTTTAAATATCTGCTACATAATGCTTTGATTTCCTATTTTCCAGGCTAGAGAAAGACATACGAGTTAGCTACTCGGTAACAAGATTTTTTAAGCTTGTATGCGTAAGTAAATCACTGAATTTTCTCTCTGAGCATAGATCTAAATGAGATATTATCATCAAATTGACTAATGTAAGTTGGTTCATACCTCACTTTTGGCTGGTTTATCACAGGTTACGCTATGTGCAGTGCACTTCGCAGGCTGCACGTATTTCTGGTTGGCGGTACATCATAAAAATCCTGAAAACACATGGATCGGGAAGCAAATGGAGGATTTTAAACATAGAAGTGTCTGGTTGGGTTACACTTATTCCATGTACTGGTCAATGGTCACTCTTAGCACTGTTGGCTATGGAGATTTACATGCAGAAAATTCAAAGGAGAAGCTTTTCAATATATTATATATGCTGTTTAACATTGGCCTCACAGCATATATAATCGGAAACATGACAAATCTGGTGGTTCATAACTCTGTCCGAACCATTGCCATGGTAAATTACTAAAAAATATTTAAAAACTGACACATTCACAATCACTTTCTGTGTCATAGCATTTATATCTTTCTATTTTTTTTTTCCTATCACGTATCCATCATATTTTCCTATTCTCTCTCAAGGTCGAGGTAAATTTTTAATTACCTCCTCCCATATTTCACCTTCACATGTTGCTAAGGTTATAAAATGGGATTTATGAAATATTTGAACAGCATATGCTCACTTAATTCAGACAGGCTTAAACAGGAATTTATTAGAAAATGGGCAATACAAGAGAACACATGTGGTTTCAGAAAACTTACCTGAGGCATACAATGCCAAAAACTAATATGTTTCATCGCCTTGCTTCACAGAGAGATGCCTACAACAAAATATTACAATATGCAAGCAAAAACAGACTCCCAGAAGGTTTGAAGGAGCAAATGTTGGCACACACACAATTGAAGTTCAAGACAGCAGAGTTACAGCAAGAACAAGTGCTACAAGACCTGCCTAAAGCAATTAGAGCCGGCATTGCTCAGCATCTTTTCCGCAATGTAGTTGAAAATGCATATTTATTTAAAGGAGTTTCTAATGATTTTATCACACTGCTGGTAAAGCTTCCTCCCTTTTAGGTTTCAATTAAATAAATTCTAAACACCTCAACAGCAACTAAAACTGACATCATGACATTACACAGGTAACAGAAATGAAAGTAGAATACTACCCATCTAAGGTTGACATAATCTTGCAAAATGAGATGCCAGCATATTTCTACATTTTGGTGTCTGGATCAGTGGTAAAACATCTATAACTTTTTCAACCATGCTTGTACCATGCTTAAACAATTAACTTCAAACTGAACTGTTTCTATCCGCAGGATGTGTTGATATACAAGAATGGGTCTGAAAAGGTAAGATGGAATCCCCCAGACAAATAATTTCAGGGCATTAGTAACATGTTTAACTGAGCAATAACTTAGACGCCGAGTGAACTGGAAAAACTAGTACATAAATCACTAATATCATGTGGAAGAAAGTAGTTTGAAGAGGAAATAAAGATAACGAAAAATTAAACCTCAGTTGGAAAAAAAAATGAACTGAAATTGTAATTCATTTAATCTGAATTTCAGGAAACCTTGGATCCATTAGAGCTTGTCAATTATAGAGAATGAAAGTATCTAATAGTCATACAAATGCATGACAACATATTGCATAACCCAGAGGTATAAGTCATTTAGGAAGAGCATGTTTACTTTACAGAATTAAGAGTTCTTCAACTTCAAGCACTTCCAGGCAACCTGCTGAGCAAACACATCAAACAAAGTGAAATTCATTAAACTGTATCCAGAAATCATCCTCATCATACATGTAAATTGAACATATGGTCGAGCTGGGAAGTAAGAACCACAAGTGTACACAGCCAAAGAGATTTAGAGGGATAAAGGAGAGAAGAAAAATAATATGATTCAAAAGAAGTATCTGTGTTTCTAAGTTAATGATGACACATTGCTTAACTAAGCTCATAAATATTTTTCAGTTCTTGCACAAACTAGAACCAGGAAGCACGGCAGGAGAAATCGGCGTGATGTTTAATAGTCCACAACCTTATACAGTGAGAAGTAGAAGGCTCTCCCAGGTTATACGAATCAATCATCACCATTTCAAGCAGATGGTGCAGCCATTCAGTGACGATGGGAAGGCAATCATCAACAACTTCATTCAGGTTCGAAGATTCAACCATACATAAGATAGAAAGACATTCACAGAAAGCCCCAAACACACATTTTCATTTTAAAGTTAATCTACACTCTTCAAATTTGAGCCATTGGTTACCCAAATTCCCACATTTTACAAGCCCATATCTGAATTCCCTTCATACTAACTTCATATCTATATCTCAGTATCCATGTCAACAAGCCCATATATTTTTATATTAATGCCGGTTCTTTTACTCAGTTTATGAAAGGTCTAAAAAGAGACGTGCTAGAAGAAATACCATGCGTAACAGAATTGCTGGGTGACCTGAATGATGAGGTATATATTTTAACTTTGAATTTCAACAACTAAAACTTTTGCATGATCTAAGATAGAAGCATAAACTATTTATTTATCTCAAATGTAGAAAAAATTCAAATAAAGAAAAGGATGCACAATTCTTGGATCCCAAACATTGCATTTAGCTAAAACCTTAGGTAAACTTATTTACAATTAGTGCATGAGAGAATGATGGTGGCCACAAGCATAAAATTCCGCCTGAAAGATGCTAAAATCTTGGATATTGCTTCAAGCCATATTTTTTAGAAAGAGAAGAAGGAGAAATGAAGGACAAAGGAATGAATGCTCATTAAAATAGAAAATTTCCCCTGATCCCCTCCAATGCACCCGTTGCTCCTTTTACCAAAAGGGACATTCAGGAAAGGTTACCTGATGATGTATAGATAATCACTTTCTTTGAATGTCTAGACTGTGAAGATACATGTAGTAACATGTGAAAGATGAAAAATTTAGATTATATTATGCATCATGAAGCAACTCCTCCAAAAACTCAAATTGTAAGCTAATGCACATGAATAGTTTTATATTCCCATTATTGTGCATGATACATCAGCAAAGGCCTGAATAAACACTTAGCTATTAAGTTAATAATGAAATTAGTCTGTGGAAGATACAAATTGTTATATTAGTCCCTCAAGGATGAAAATTATAATATAGATCCTGAACAATGTTTTGACTGCCAAATTCATCCCTGAATATGTATGTCATCAATCATATTAGTCTTTACAATACTTAATCTAAGGACTAAATTGGTCAAAATTTCAGCATTCAGAGACACTTTTGGCAATTTATATCTTTGAAGGACTAAAGAAACTTATTTGGTTAACACTTTTACATGATATGATCCAGAAAGAAAAAATGTAATACAACAATAGAACTGTAGAGGATACATAGTGTACAGTCCCCGTTCAGATGGCAGTGACACAGACAAATAAAGTCATTATAATGTTGGCAAAATAGTGTACATATTTGATGAACATTGTATGCTTCTTGCAGCATCTAACACAAACGCAGGGCACACACAATGAAGTTAGAAGTCATGAAGATGATCCATATGAAGAAGGTAACCTTAATTCTATGGAATTTGTAAAAAAATACTGATGTCTTTTGAGCTAAATGACAAAATTTACTTGCTTAGCTAAGTTAGAGTGATAAGCTCATGCTAGTATGCTACTAATTGCAGGGAGAACAGAAAGTTCCAATCCACAGTCAAGCCCAGTCCCCATCAGAGTCAAAATCTACGGACATCGTCCCAATGAAAACGAAATGGGAAACGGAACAACACCGAAGCTCATACTTCTCCCAAATTCACTCGAGGATCTTTTCAGAGTCGCAGGTATGAGTATGAAGTATGAACTAATTGACTACATTCAAAATGCATACATACATATTAAATGCTTACCCCAAATGATTATGAGTGGTTTCATGATTGAATGATACTGAAAAAATAAAATTAGCCTATTGCACTTTAGTCTAAAACAGGAAGGGGGAAAAAACAATCCCCTATATGATTTCATTATTCAAAGACTTCATGTTCTGCCATAATAACATATTGCATATTATATCATAATTAGTCTTCTACTCATAGAATTAAACATATTGAGGTAGCAGCATATTACAATAACAAGGTGGCTGGGTTGATTTGAGGTTTTGTGTATGCAGAGAAAAAGTTTGGAAAACGCGGAAGCAAAATTGTTATGGCTGATGGCTCAGAAGTAGAAGAACTAAGCGCCTTAAGAGAGAACGATGAATTATATATCATCTAATGATCACATCAGACAGAAATTAACGAAACAGGATAGGATTGCAATGTACAAAAATGATAGAAAATATGCATGGAATTTTGAAACGTATGGAGTTAAATTTCATATATAATTAAACAGAAGCATGTAGAATGATACCGTAGAGCGTTTTAATCTCTGTTGAGCATGTCAAGAACAGCATAAGCAGCTTTCTGAAAATGATCCTTCTCTTCATCTAAGGCTCTTTTCCTCTCGAGAGCAGAACCTTTGCATTTCTCCACCTCTTCATCTATCACTGCAGAATTCTGATTAATTTCACTGCAAAATGAGAGTTGCGTACAAGTAGCCGTTAGATCCTGAACCAGAAACTAATCACAAGTGCAGATCTGAAACCGAAAGCAGAAGAATATATAACAATTGTCTTAATCGGAACGTGATCTTGAAAATGAGTAAAAAATGATGATTAGGAAGCTAACGCTGTCATCTTAAGCATGTTCTCCATCACCGATTGTGCTTCATTTGAAATCTCTGCACGGTTTAGCAGAATAATCAGGATTCAAAGCAAACAGGCACAAAGTAAAATCAATGATCAATCAAACTATGCAGATCTTGGATCTAGATTACACTAACATCGCATTTGATTCGAATAAACAACAATTAGGTTTGAAAATCGCAGCGATTGTGAAAACTCGAGTTGAAGAATGCGATAGGGTGGTTATGGCTCACCGTAGATGAGAGAGGTGAGGTGGCTTTCGGTTTCTGCTACCGTTAGTGCTGACTCTGGATCCGCCATTGATGTGAAGCTTCTTGCTTGCTTGGGAGGGAAATTGCAACTGAATATCGATGCGCGCGCTTCGAAGATTTTTTGAATGGGTTTTTATGAAATGAGAGGGTTTATATAGGAGGGGAAAATGAAACTAAATTAGTTTAATATGATCTTTTACCTTTTTACCCCTAGTTGGTTCCGTTTTGTTCGGGCCTGGGCTTGTTAAGTTTTTGCTTCCTCTAACATTCTTTCGGCCCGCGGCCCACGACATGATTCTAACTGCCCCCATCACTCACAAAATCGCATTTTTTTATTTTTGAAAAAAAAATATAGTGGTGTATATATATAGGCATTTCAAATGTAAAGTATAAATATGTTCACCAAAAGTAAATGCACTTTTGTTAGAACCAAAAAGCCCGTAACAACTACTTTGGTAGTCGAAAATACAGGTCAACTGCATTATAATGATTAGTTGTGGTATCCTGCCGAAACAACAGGATTAACCATTGACACAATAAGGCAAAAGAGTCAAACAAGGGAAACGTGCATCTGGATTGGATTTGTAGACAAAGATAGAATTCTGAGTGTAAAAGAGAAGATATTTAAGGTAGTTAGGGTTTCGTCACGTGTTTTTGAGAGCTTTATTTCTAATCCTTAATAATATGAATGGTGATTCCACTCTGAACTAGCTAATACAAAGAAGATTGGTCAAAATAGTATTCCGAACTAACTAGGAGTGAGAAGACAATAACACATCACGATTTATAAAGTGGCTTGTGTGAAGAGCAAGACGTGAATCAGTGGTAATATGTCAAATTAACTGTTATAGTTAGCTGATTTCTCCTTATTAAAAATGCGCAATCAAAAGCCATCAATACAATACATGTTTCATCTTGACATATTTTTCGGTCTTTACTTTATATTTTTATCTTCTTACTTTTATTTGTCTAAGTTTTTTTACTCATATATTTTAGTTGTTACTTAATTTAGTGTCAATCATTTACCTCACTTTAACCTTTCAATATCAATCTCTAAGAGTTTTTTAGTTAGAAATCAGTATTAAAGAGTAGAGTCTCTTTCTCAAGCAATTATTTGATTGAGAAATTGTTATGTTAGTTTTTTAGCCGACCACAAACAATTATGTACATGATAGCTATTTGCTTATAAAAAAAAACATGATAGCTATTTGAACCAACAACTTTAAATCAAACTTAATATAAAAAAAACATGTTTACATTTGTGCTACACAAATCAATGGCATCCGAAACTAATCTAATAAATTAATGCTAATTAATCACTTGAGTGGCATATACTTTTCTGTTCACGTGTGTTCATCACCGAACTGACGGCAGTGCACACGAGATCATTCAAAATAGCTTTTAAAATATAACTGCGTTTCATAATCCCCTGCAAGAATTTTTTGGTTCCTGGGAACATAGGAAGCCTCATATAATGTTAGAGACAAATGATAACACAAAAAGTTTTGAATGAGATGATGATAGCAAAAAATAGTGTTTGTTTTTCTTAGTATTTGGTAAAGTGGTCGCCAATAGATTAGTAATTTATTTTGTGCCATTTACAGTGTGTGTCTGGTAAATGTTCAACATGTTGATGCTTCACTAGTACAAAAAATAGATAAGGTAGCGGTTAAAATATAGCAAAGGTAGTGGTTATAACCGCAGAAAAGCAAGGCATAGCCATAGACTGTGTCCAACAGTAGTGGTTCATAACCGCTACCTTTAAACATTAAAGGCAGCGGTTGGTTTTTAAGGAACCGCTACCAATACTGCACAAATAACACCACCAGCGAGCTTCAAAGGTAGCCGTTTTAACCGCTGCCTTTGGATAGGATTAGTAGCGGTTATAACCGTTGCCTTTGGTTTGATATTAACAACAAAGGCAGCTGTTCCAAACCGTTGCGTTAATTTTTTTTGTTTTTTTTGTATTTTTAATATATTGTTAGTAACGTAGGCATTCACATTCCTTGCTAAAAGAAACATGCTAAATATTTTTCCAAACGAAAATTTACATAGTTCCCAAGTATCTTGATTATGTAATAATATTTGCTAAATGGAAATACAATAAAACATGACAAAGTTCATCTTTTAAGGTTGCCAAACAAAATAGGCTAAAATAAACATACATATTAAGTGTATACACCTACACATATAATAATGAAAGAGTAAGTACGATACAAAAATATGACCACCAAATTCTCCAATAGCTTGCTCATTAAAATCCAAAAGACTTCACTATATCCATAAACCTGCATCAATAAAACAAGAATCCAAACAAGTCAACATGCATGTGATAATACAATTACAACATTATCAAAGCACGAGCAAAGAGGGCTATGACATAAACAACGCTAAGCCATGAACCTCTAAAATCAACCGATAAAATTAAATTCAAGTCCTCACATCTTCTATTTTAGCTACCCTAGCAAAAGTAAGATTTTAACAATGAACCCAACACTTGGTTGTACCATTATTATTTTTACAAAACAGAACAAAGAGTACACAGCAGGTAGCAAAAGGTTCATGTCACCCAAAAATAAACACAAGAAATTGAACAACAATGAAATAACAACAAAGGAAACAAAAACAAAAGTTGGGCAGCAAAAAAGGCAAAGAGAACCAGCAGCAAATAGCACAGGACATCAACCATTCCAACATCCGAGAGGGAGAGAAAGACCAACAAAGGGCAGGGCAGTACAGTAGCCACATTAGCAGTAGGAAACAACAGTAGCAAAGGTGATGAAAATGTACAAAAAGCAACAAGAAAAATGAACCGAAACTTCATAAATATTTGACCAAAAAAAACTTAAACGATATCATGTTGTTGGTATTGTGATCATGCTGATTTGGGTGATGAAAATGTACAAAAAGCAACAACAAAACGATTGGCCCATTGTATACATAAGCCCATGATTAATGGCTCATGACTGTAATTTAAAGGAACCGGCAAGCAAATATTTATAGGGGTACATGGTTATATGAACTGTAGGGAATATGTGGTGCTACATAACCTAAAAGAATTTTTCATATGCGGTGTTTTTTACAGTATTGATTTTGGGTCATTTCTATCTTATTCATATCCAATTAAAAAAAAAACAAAACAAACCAATCAGAAACACGAAAATTATAAAAAGACCAAAATGAAAGGCAACAAGAAATTAAACACATACCAACAATATGTTCAGCTATCACCCCCCTCTATTCATAATAAAATTTTGAAACAAATATGAAGACCACTCCTCCCTTATTTCATCCACTTGATCTTCACTAAAAGAAGCACTGCATCCAGCCTTATAATCACCCTGAAGTTAAAAGTGAAGAATAATATTACACTTGAACTAAATAAGGAGATAAATTCAATGAATACAATATATTTTAGAACAAGAATTACAACCTCTTGTAGGGTCTGTGAGTCTCCAGCAATGATTATATCCCTCATGTATTTCAATACATAGTAGCCGCAATCTGTCAAATTCTTTTGTTTAGGACACTGCAAAAGCAAATAAAGTGTTAACTTCATGGTTGTTTTACCTATATTGGTCTGAAATTTGTAAATTACCTTCATCTTCCTCCATTTGATATATTTAACTTTCTTTTTGGGCACATCATTTGAATTAGCATGGTAGATCATTAGTCCCCTAAAAAATTTAAGAAAATTGATATAAATACATATGTTGAATTATGAGTTACACAGTTGTTTATGATAGATAAATGCATATCCTTACGCATCAAATATATTCTTCATATGTACGTCATCAGTTGGTTCACCATCGAAAGAGTCAAAATATTCTATAGCAAATTCTGAGGTGTAGATGACGAGTAACACCCAGTGATCACTGCAATACATGTAAGTTAAGCAATATGAAATGGCGGGCAATGCCTTTGGAGACCTTGAATTAAAAATCAAGTTTGGAAAAATAGACTCACCCCATGTTGTATGGTGCAAAAGTTACTCTATTTGGCTGTTCATTTTGTTTAAGTGCATCAGCTATATATTGAGATACTCTAGATTCATAGGCACTTAAGTTATGAGGAGATAAAAAGAAGAACCTCTCGGTCAATTGGTTTTGTACCAATACTTCAAAGTACAAGAACCTTCAAAAAAAAAGAAAAAGAATTAGCAATACTTTCAATATTAACATGAAAAACTAAGCATCAATGTATTGAATTGAATCATTAAGATCATTCTAATGTCAGATGGGGGGAAGCTTGTAAAAAGCAGAACGTGACAACTATTGTATTAGGTTACATGTACACATCATGCTTGCCACTGCAAAAAGGATAAAGTTCTAAATGGAGCCAAAACATAAACAGAGAGAAAGTCAATAATGGTCTAACTACAAACGCAAAGGTCGACGACAAAATGATTAATTACCAAAAAAGAATTCTTTGGCAATTTGGCCAAAACAATACTAAAAGAAAAGTCTTACTAAATACTCCCTCCGTTCCTTAATATAAGTCACATTTTTTGAAAAAAATGTGTTCCTAAATATAAGTCACTTTCTAATATCTAGGAAGCATTAAATAATTTTTTCCAAATTCACCCTCATATTTAATATGAAAGAGATTATGAACTTTTTGAATATTAACTTGGAGAGAGAAAATCATAGGAAAGTAAATAAGGGTAGTCTAGGAAAGCTAATCATTTCCTTTACAAATTTATTGTTACTAACTACTTTTCTTAATCTAAGAGAATTAGTTATTTGTGACTTATAAATGGAAACAGAGGGAGTATAATAATAGATATCAGTTACTATGCACCTATGTTGTAAGAAAAATTTACAGTATGTACTGTGAATTTTGCAGCCATTTGCTCTTAGTGTAGCTAGTAACACCATTTGTCTAAAATATATATTCCCAGGCAAGATAGAGCAGTTACAACAGAAACAGTTCAAAAATTTCATTATTTCATGAAAGTTAATGACATAAAAACTAATGCAAAAAGTTTTAACACTTACACATTGCTCCAAAACTTGTAAAACATTATCATTGTCAATCAACCCTTTTCTGTTCTGGTGAGCAATCCTCCACAAAACATGTCGAGGTATGGATGTCATATCTGATTCCGCATCTTCAAGCTTTAAATAAAAAAATATCAACCAAAAAATCAAAAAAATTACTATCTATAACACGAGAGATTTAAGTTTGTTATGCACATGTATACATACCATCTGTTGCTCTAGTTCTGCATATCCTATACACCCCCTTCTGTATGGATAGAGGGGGTTCAAAGCTCTTTGTCTGTTTTGTTGACTTTCTATCTATTTCAACAAAGTATCAACAAAGTATAAGTATAAATGAATATTATATACAATGTCAACTATTTGAATTTAGACATAGTTATTTATGTTACCTGAAATTCCTCGCTATAATTGTGAGCCACAAATTGTTTCCAGTCTATCTCAGATATTAAATCTAAATACTTCTTGGGAGGAAGGTCTCTAATTTTTCCTTTTCTATTCTTTATTTTTTTTCTCATCTTGGTTCTGAAGTTTCTTAACAAATGACCTGCCTCTTGCAATACATATGTTCTACGTTCCTCACTAATATCAAAAGCTTCCTGTACAATAAACCACTTGAGTTAGAGTTACAAAATGAATATATGCATAAAAAACACCAAATGCAAAGTACAAGAGTAAGAACATTACATATACATCATCCCATATGCCGTCCTTCATAATCTTTGGCACATTCCCCCAATGGTTAAATGTAATTGGAACAATGAGTCGAGTGATCATCCCAATATAATTCACAAAATCTTTTTTGTTGGGTTTAATGGGTTGACCTCTATCGTTCCACCCAACCTAAACAAAGTGATAAGATTAACATACATTGAAACAAAAAGAATATAATCAAAGTGTTAGAGAAAGAAATTACCGATAATCTTATTCCTCTTTTTCTTGATTTGCGAATCTTTTTCAAAACAGTGATTCCACGCCTAGGTTCCTTATCTGAATCACCAGAGGATGAATCATCATCATTAGGAGATGCCATTCACCTGAAAAAATAGACAAGTCAACTGTAAGTACCCTAATAAGGATATATGGACATTATAAAATTCTAAAGCTAACTATATTTACCATAAATACAGAAACTTATGTAGACCAAAAAAAAAATCTTACACATTCATTGCATTCTTTTCCTTTTTTTCCTCAATTTAAGACTTGTTTGCCTCTCTTTGTCAATAAATGATTGATCTATCCAAATTCCCTCTACATGGTCATCTCTCATATATAAATCATCATCTTCTATTAGATCATCATCTAGTGAATGTGATATCCCTTTGAATGGGTCATCCTCTTTATCAACAGATTTCTGCTGGTTTTCATCATAATCTTTGTTGTCATTTATTTTATTTGACAATTGCACGATGGACCACTTCTTATCAGCAGGATCAGTGACAAAGAAGACTTGTTCAGCTTGTGATGCTAAGATAAAAGGGTCATTTTTGTACCCCACCCTATTCAAATCCACTTGTGTGAACCCTAAGTCATCGATTCGAACACTGTTATTGTTGTCAACCCACCTACATCCGAACACAGGCACTTGAAAAATCGTGTAATCCAACTCCCATATGAGTTCAATCACCCCGAAGTAAGACATACTCTCATGTACTGGATTTTTGTCTTTAGCACTTGAGATATGCATAGACTGAGCTATAAGTGTAACACCGCTATTTTGCATTGTAGTTCGATCATCTTGCTCTTTGGTATAAAAGGTGTATCCATTAATCAGATAACCCGTGTAAGAAAAAACATGAATACTCGGATAATATTATTATGTTGTAAGTTAAAATAGAAAATCACAATAAAAGAAAAATCAAAATTGAATATCCTTATGTTAAGTTAGACTACTATCTACTAATTAACATATACCTAAGACAACTTATCAGAGTTGGCCTATCTCTGATTTACATATGAGGAATGTTGTAGCCTTTGCTTAGCAATTTGAAGGGACCAAGGATACCTAGTGATAATTCAATTATTGCCTTTTCATTCAAAATCTTTTGGTTCTTGAGTTAAAAATAGTTTGCAAAAGCCCAATTAAAGTCTGAAGGTTATTAGAACATGGATTAAATATAATAACTAAACTATGGATTAAATTTAAAACTACAATCGATAAATTTAGAATTGATAAAATACAAGTAATAAAGTCCAAACAAAGAAAATCACACGAAATAAAGACAAATAAATGTCATTACCTGTTTTGTTTCTCTCTATCACAATCACCTTTGTGCTAATGACCTCGCAATACCAATGTGGAGCTGCAAATCACCAGATACTATAAATTCAACTATTTTTATGAGATTAGAGAGCTTAAAGTAAAAGGTGTACTTTTCTACATACAATCACTTAGTGTCTGCAAGTTTGTCTTTGAATGTGATAGAAGAGAGTGAGCGCTTGGTTCTTTTTTAGCATGATATTGACTTATTGTTATATTACAAAAAATACTTAGAGGCTGTAGAAGCATACAACATATGTAGACAGCACGCATGAAATGAGTCAAGTAAATTGAACAAAATTTACATTCAAAATAGTCTCTACCTTATGGGTGGATCCATACACCAAAGTATATTCAACAAACAGGAGAAGGGTGGAACTTAAAATTTTGGCAGACCCCATGATATGCAACAGAGTCAGGGACATAAAGCTAGATATGGAAATTGTGACTCTTTTATGGACTTATGGTAGGGGACTATTTTATTGTATAGCCAAAGCATACTTAAATGTCATATATCAAATAACAAATCAGTGAAAAATGTAAATGTTGGAAGGTTACAAAATCTGAAAATCTTCAGCAAACTTCAAGCCTCATCATATATGAACAACAATTGTTAAACTATGGATGATGTTAAAATAAAATTTCAGTTCTAATTTTATATGAAATACAGAATCAATTCAAGCTTGAAGCAATCAATAATTTTCAAACTAAAACATTCATTTACTCAAGTGTGTTTAATTACATCAAACATGTTTAACGAACCGGCACACTTGGAAGACTTGAAAACGGAAATTATGAGATTCTTACTTATATGATTCATTACTCTATTTTTAGTAAGGGTTTCCAAAATGTAAAAATTTAAACACTAACTTGTATTTCTATCCTTTTATTCAAAATCTGAAATGAGTTACAAGGGAGATGAAAGGAATTACCCTATATTGAAATTTAAGATCACTAGTACTAGTAAATGGTTTTTTGCTACTGCTTTTATTTTACCTGATGTTAGTTATAGTTAGAATTCTTTGTTAGTATAAATTATGTTATTCATGGGTAGTTACTAGTTTTATTATTCTGTTAATCACTAGTTCAATAAACAGTGTGCATAAACACTGATCATTTTGTAATTCAGATAATAAGAATAATGAATCAGATTCTATCTGTTTTACATCTTTAAGCTCTTTTCTTCTTGTTCTATGTTGATATCAAGTTTCCCCATCTATACTTGACTAACACAAGGGTGGACATTAGCTTTGCTGTGAATCATCTTAGTAAATACCTGGACTGCCCAACACAACTACATTACTAGGCAGCACTTCATGTTATGAGATTTAACAAAGGTTCACCAGCAAAAGGCTTATTCTTTCAATCTTAATCCTGAATAACTCTCCAAGGGTTCAGTGTTTCAGAATAGGGGGCATGTCTTGACAGAAGAAGATCAGTTTGTGGCTATTGCTTTTATCTCATGAAAACTTGAGCTCATAGCTCTTGCAATTTTTATTTGCTCCTTATTGCAGTTCTAAACATTTGCCTCGTTTCATCCGAATAAATGAAACATTATCATTACCCTGATGTTGCCCATGCATGAAAGTTGTGTGTTTTGTCCTATGATAGGTGTTCAAACTATAACTTCTTCTATTATGTTACTGGTTTATTTGGATTGGGAAGTTGTATGTTTTGTATTCTTAGAAGTATTCTTGCCACAATTTAGTTGGGTTCGGAAGTGGCTCATTTACTAATAAGCCAATGGTTACAATTTAGATAAGCCATTTACTAGTTTTGGGTTCTGAAGTGGCTCAGTTACTAATAAATAACTAGTCACCATTGTTACATGATACAATACAAGCCAATGGTTACAATTTAGATAAGCCAATGGTTTTTTTTTTCTTTTGATCAACAAAGATAATATATATTGATGGAGAGTACTAGGTGTACTCCAAACCTATTTACAAATTTGTAAGAGACAGAGGATAAAACCAAACAGTTCTGTTTTGCAAATAAAAGACCTGCTACCCACTAATGCTCCACGCAAATTAAATAACCAGGACAAGGATCTATCAGAGCAACACTACAGACGCAAATATCAACATAAGAACTATTACTTTCAACATTGTTTTACTTCAAGGAATGGATTCAGCTCTCAAGTTCCACATCAGATAAAAGTCACCTCAGATTGCACACAGATAAGCCAATGATTACAAACTCACAAAACAGAACCCATTACATATTCATAAACTAAACTAGAGAAAACAAATGGCACCCTTCAATGTCCTATCTATTTGATTATCTAACATGCCCACAAATTCCATAACAGCAAGAAGCAACTATGTATTAAATCAAACAGTGGCAAAAGTAAGAATTAGGAGATTACCTAGATTTGGGTGCGATAGTGGATAGCAGCAGTAACGAACCACGCCAACAACAGCAATATGTGAACGACAACGGAACGACGATACAAGGCGGAGCACGGCAGAGACAGAAACACGCTTGCAACCACGGTGGTAAAGGGACGACAAACGACACAACAAGGACAACAACAAGGTGACGATTGACAGCAATAAGATGGAGTAGGGCAGAGATAAAGTGTGGGAAGAAGACGCAAAAACGCAGCAGATGAAGAACGATAGTGAAAACCGCGCACGATCTAAGTGTGGAGAGAGCTAGGGCGCGCGCACTTCAATTGTGGAGAAACCCCTATCTTTTTTTTTTTTAAATTACTCTAAGGTTGCATTTTTTATGGGAGCAGTTTGTTTTTACCCGATGCCAAAGCCCACTTTCCTTGATCTATCACGTAGCCCGCTACCTATTGCCTGTTTAAAGGTTGCGGTTGAATTTTAACCACTACCTTTGCCCCTTTTTTGCTGATTTAAAAAAAAAAACGTGATAAAGTAGCGGTTACTTCAAAACTGCTACCTTTAGGCCGCTACCTAATCCTTTTTGTGGTGTAGTGCTTGTTTAATTAAGTTTGATATTACGTGCGTCATTAGGCACTTGTCACCTCCTCTTTAAATACACGATCAGGTTGGTTTATACTATTAGTTGAAATGTTGAATCTGCACAATTTGTTTGCCTTCAAAAGGCAAGAAAAGTGATTCAATAAGGCTATAGCTACTATTCCATCTTCTTGGAGTATCTTTCATCAGTTTTGGCTCACATGTTGGATATCACCATTAACAGGTTTAATTTTGGGCTCCAAATTTTTATAACCATTTTGCTCAGGTGGTCCAATTGTCTTCCCATATGTTAATATCATAGCCATTAGCAATGGACAAAATGTTGAATGGTTTTGCACTTATGTGACAATTATGGAAGAGGTAGTCGGACATACCCAACACCCAACAATATGGTGGCATAAGAGAGGGGGGTTGTTAGGGTAACTGGTGATTTTTTGAGGGGTCAGAAAAAAAAGTGTGCCTCTATTTTCTATCATCTTCACTTTGAGTGAAGAAATGTATTTTTGTGGTCCAACATTGCAATTTTTTACTTCCCCTCCTCTAATTTCTTCATTGTCAAATGAACAAGATTACCGATTTATCCACCTATTTTCATGGGTGATTTAGACAACATTTTTCATCTTCATTCACTACTTTCTAGACTCAACAAATAAT